>NW_028138811.1:117500-120000 GCF_964270905.1 Leucopleurus acutus | reverse complement strand
CCACCGAAGCAGAGAAACAGAGGCAAGCCCCCGCGCCCTTTACCGTCTCGACCCCCCCCGCGAGAGCCACTCACGGGACACACCACCGCGGCGGAGACCCCGAGGAGCACGCTGGGAAAAGGGAACGACACCACCGCTCGGCCTCGCGCGCCTGAGGGACGACCTGGAGCGCTCCAGGGGCACCACAGAGGACCGAGCAAGTCACGCTCACGCGCCGGCAGCGGGCGCGCGGCGCAGCGGCGGGACGGCCCCCACCGACGCGGGGAGGACCGCCCGCGAGGCACACGCCAAGGAGGCGAAGCGAGAGCGTCTGCTGCGTCCGAGGACCACGGCCCCGCCCACGCCGTGAGGCAGGAGGCGGGAGACCGCAGGCCAGGGCCGGAGACCACCACCCCTGCCTCCCACACACCCCTCGGCAGGCCGGGCAGGGCGTGACAAGAGAGGCGAGGGGCCCGCGGACAGAACGAGAAGAGCGGTCCCGTTCGCCAAGAACGTCCGTCCCTCGTCTGGCGCGACTTAAGGCCCGGCCCAGGAGAGCGCGACATCACCACATCGATCAGTCAATCCAGAGAGCCAGGGGCCACGAGGGCCACGAGGGCCACGAGGGCCCCGAGGGGGGAGGGCCACGGCGAGGACCCTCACCGGAGGAGCCTGCTTCAGCCTCAGCCGGCACCCAGCCCCCCCTTCTCTCTCTCTGCCTTCTCGGGCAACAGTGGCCGACGACCCCGCGAGGAGAACGCCTGACACGTGGCACGGAGCCTGCGGGGTGGGGTCGTCTCAGCCAACCCCCGGGTGCCTGCGGCGGGGAAGGGGAGTCACACGGGGTAGAAGACCCACGCACCACCTCGCCCCGCCGCCCTCGGGTGAGCCAGAGACCGGAGGCGGCACCGCGGGTCGGGTCAGCCGGGCGCACACACGAGAGCCGGCGCGCAGGCCCAAGCGGGCGGCTCAAGCGGCAAGGGCCGGTTCGGGCGCCAGACGGCGGTCCAAAGCCCAGCGCCCCGCGCGCGTCCAGAGTCCCAGAACCCCCAGCGAGACACGCCAGAGGAGACCGTGTCAGCACCTATCTGGTGGTAAAAAAGGCCCATTTCAGGCGAAAAAAATCACGGCGCCCGGCAGCGGGGCCCATCCACGAACCTCGGGGGCGCTCCCCGGACCTCGGCCCGGCTACCTCTCCCCAACACTTCCCCATCCACAGCAGCCCCGGAGCTCTCTCGGGGCCATCTGGTCGACCCGAGGAGCCCGGGGGGGTGGGGGGCGGCAGAGTGGGGCGGGGCGGGACGGGGCGGGGCGGGGCGGGGCGGGAGGGCCGGGAAAACGTGGCAGAGGCAGCGAGCGGGCCGGGGTCGCCCTCCCCGGATCGCCCGCGCGAGCAGGTACCGTACCGCGGGTCCCTCCGTGTCCCCGGGCGAAGACTCGGTTAAAGAAAAGGAAATATCCCACTCTGCCGCCTCTGACGAGCGGGGCCCACGAGGGACCGCGCCCGGGCCCAGGCCGCCCTATCCGGGCCACCCAGTACGACTCGGGCCGGTCCCCACCGCCACCCCCACCCCGGCCGGGACTCGCGGTGGAGGAGGGGGCGGGGGAGGGTGAGAAAAAGTCGCGTCCGCCGACCGGGACCCACGTGGGCCCGCTCAAGGGCCGGGTGCGCCCTCCCCGGCCACCCGCGCGAGCAGGTCCCGGTCCGTCCGCGTCCCCGGACCCAGGGGGACTTAAACATTTTCGCACGGAGGCACCTCCCAGGCGACCGGAGCCCACGAGGGACCGCACCCGGGCCCGGGCCTCTCTCTCCGGGTCACCCCTCGCGGCCCAGCCCGGTCCCCACCTCCGGAGTCCGACTCGGAAAAGCATCGGTCAGAAAGAATCCGACCACCGGGACCCACGCGCGCCCGCCAACGAGCCCGTCGCGCCCTCCACCGGCCTAAACGCACGGGCCGGTCCCCACCTCCGGAGCGGGGCGCTGTGGGGACCGGGCGGTGGGGGGGTGGGGGCAGGGAGGGAGGGAGGGAGGGAAGGAAGGAAGGAAGGAAAGAAGGAAGGAAAGAAGGAGGGTCGGGTGGCCGGGTCGGTCCCCGCGGCCGGATGCTGGTCGACCAGGCCAGGCGGCCCCACAGACCGGCTCGAGAGCGCGGCGACAGGCACACCCTCATAGGCCTGCACGCCCAATCTCAAGCGACAGCAGGAGGCGCCCACGCCCGGGCGCCACCGGGACAGTCACCGCCAGCGTCGCCCGGCTCCCGGAACTCTGCCTCGGGCCCGGCGGCCGAGTCACAGCCCTCACGAAGGTCGCCGAAGCTCCAGAGACGAGGGACAATATAAAAGCGGCCGCCAGGTGGCTCCCGACAACGGCTCCAACGTCCCCGGGCCGGGTTCCCTGTCGCCGGCCGGCCACCGAGGATGCGGCAGCGCCGGGCCGCCCAAACGCCCGAGCTCAGCCCGCCGGGGCGAGCCGGCGGGCGTCTGGCGCGGCCCCGAGGCGTCCGTCTCGGAGCTAGCTCCC
>NW_028138811.1:102500-110000 GCF_964270905.1 Leucopleurus acutus | reverse complement strand
GCCAGCGTGGTGGCCCTCAGGCCTCAGGCCTCAGGCCTCAGGCCTCAGGCCTCAGCCCGGCAGGCAGGCAGGCAGGCAGGCAGGCAGGCAGGCAGGCAGGCAGGCAGCGGCTATTGTCTGTTGGTCCCGCCCCCACCCCCACCCCCACCCCCGTTCCTTCTCCAGAGCTCCTTCCTAAGTCCCCTGGACTGACCTTTGCCAGGAGCGGGGGAGGGGAGGGGAGGTCCGGACGATTCATTCGGCAGGGCCTCGTTCAATCGCTCCATTCAAATGCAGAAAGCTCTCCGGCCAAGTCGGAGCCTTTGACTTTGCCTCGAGCTTCTCTTTAATGAATGGCTCTGTCTTTTTTCTTTCCCCAATTTCCCCACCCTTAGGCTGTCCCCTCCAAACTGCAGGGAGGGAAGGAGGGAGAGAGGTAAGGGATGGGAGGAGGTTGTGTGAGAAACAGGCCTTTTTTTCCAGGCAAAAGATGTCCCCTCCTTTTCCTAACCCAGGAAACCCCACTACACCATTTGAGAATCATGGACATGCATGGAAGCAGATGTCTTCACTTGAGATCTTCCTCCGCAGGAGGACAGAAAGGCGGGCCAGTGTGTCCCTCTTGTGCTGCCCGGTTCTTAAGTCACTTGAATTCAAAATAATCAATAGAGCATGGAGGCAGATTTTGGGGCGGCCTACTCTGGAGCCCAAGAGTTCCCTCCTCTGAAAGTTCCTTGGAACATATTAAAGCTGAGCTGGTGACTCGTGTGTGTAGGGGTGTGTGTGTGTGTGTGTGTGTGTGTGTGTGTGTGTGTGAGAAGGAGATTTCTAGATGTCAGGGTCGAAGCAACTTTAGAAGTCTGAAACACCTCTGATGATGTCGTCGGGTGTTTGGTTCAAATTTCGGAGTGGCTCTCAAAGAAACAGGCACGAGGATTGTTTCCATAGGAGCCGTTGTGGCCGTTTCGTCAAGTTCTCTAGCTTCCGTTTGCAGAGCTTCAGGCAAAGGGCCATTTTAGTTCTCAGTGAGGCCAAGTCAAAAGGGTGGGAGAAAATGGCAAACGTTCATGGGGAGAGTCGTAGCCAGATATTGGAGGGAACTCAAAAAACTTCGGGATGCAGTCCAGTTTTCAGGTTAAGAACAACACCCTAAGGGAAACGAGTAGCTCCAGAACTTCATATCCACAAGTGAGTATCCCCGTTTTATGGAAACATAATTTTGGCCTCCAAGTAACGTATGCAAATAACTCGGTTGCCAAGGAAATAAGAAGCCTCACTGAGAGTTTCTGAATTAAGGAAGGTAGGGAGAAAAAGATCAGTGATTCCATCCTGCTGACAGAGGTATAAGTTACCAAATGGATGTCCATCTTTAAAAATAAAAAAAAGAAAAAAGAAAATTGGGTTTTGTTGGTTTGTTTCTGTTTTTCCTTGTCTCTGGAAAACAAAAGATTTAAGAATCAGTCCTAATCCCTCTATCTCTCTGTCTCTTCTTTCTCTCTGTCTCTCTCTGTCTCAGTGTCTCTGTCTCTCTCTGTCTCTGTCTCTGTCTCTGTCTCTGTCTCTCTCTCTCTCTCTCTCTCTCTCTCTCTCTCTCCTCTCTCTCTCTCTCTCCATATATACATATACATATATATATACATACGTGTATATATATACATATACCTACACACGTGTGTGTGTGTGTATGTGTGTGTGTGTGTGTGTGTGTGTGTGTGTGTGTGTGTGTGTATATATATATATATATATATATATAAATGTATTTTACGTAGGGTTTTTTTTTTTTTTCAGATTCTTTTCTCTCATAGGCTTATTACAAAGTATTGAGTAGAGTTTCCTGTGCTATATAGTAGGAGGCGCTTGCTTGTTGATTACCGATTTTATGTACAGTCATGTGTACATGTTCATCCCAACCCCCTAAGTTATCCCCCGCTTCCCCAATCCGTCCTACTTTACACAAGTAGTCATACACATTATCATCCTGTTCATCAGTTCATTCAACCCCGTGTAAGTCATCCTTGTTCTCCTTGGAGTCCAGTCTTTCCATCGGTTCTGCCGACCTTGCCTGATGATCGAGCGTGACTGGACGAGTGACGGTTCCAAAAAGTTTGCAAGAGCTTCTGTGAAGGATTGTAGGATTTGCCCAGCGAAGCGGGTGCCGTGATCTGATCACAGGGGAGGCTGTGGAAGGTAGACCCCAAGTGGCAAACACATTTTGTTTTTTTACCGGTCTCTGTGCCACGGTGAGGACATCAGGCTTGCAGTGAGTGAGGGAAGACTTCAACCCACACGGAAGACATACCTACGGCCACAAGAATGTTTGGATGACCCCTACTAAGTGGCAGTGGAATGAAGTCCAGTGGCTGGGGTTCAGAGGGTCCAGAGAGAGGAGGTTTTCTTTCCAGAGAGAAAAATAGTTCCCCCCCGCCCCCCTCCCCCCCCCCCCCCAGGGTTACAAGCATGACAGGTCAGACGTTGCCGGTAGACTGTAGAAATCTTCCCGCCAATGTCTATGTACAATTGGGGTCATCTTCAAGGCACCATGGGTGGGTGAAGGAATGCAAGGTGGGGGGGTGGGGGTGGGGGAGGGGGGAGGTCGGCCAGGGAGTAACCAACCGGCCGGGCCGCCGTCTCCCGTCTGCCATAGCCCCGACCGGCTGTTGACAGGACAGAATGGACTCGATCCACGTGTGCCCCGCCACCCCCACCACCTTTCCACAGGCTGTTGTTGCTGCCTTGGCGTGAACGTCGGTTAGAACACCTCCCTGATACTGGGTTCCGTCCCTTTCGTGTGAGCCTCCATTTTGACGACGACAGACAACCCTTTATGCCAGGGCAGAGAAGACTTCCAGGAAGAAACATCCCATCATGTCTGGAACAGTTAGAACACATCGGTGTACAGACACAAGCCAAAGTAGACTTCACGTTGTTCCTTCCTCTTCGACGACGCTTCCCGTGTCATCGATGCTCTCCAAGAAACGTACTCAGTTTCATCTCTCTCGTTTCTCAGGAGAGAGAACACATTTTTGGGCTATTTCGAGGGCCCTCTCCTCCTGCATCCTAACTCAAAGTGCGTTCTAAGTCCAAAGGACTTCACCTGTCCTTCAACCGGGGGGCAAGTGTGTCCAAAATATCCAAAAGGTTGTAAAGCACTTAATCGGATATAGGTCACTGTGAAACAGTGCTTCGCTAGCCAGGTCACCGACATCCCAAGGAGAGACTTGCTAGGCAGAGAGAGAAGCTTCTTCTTCAGTTCCGAGCCACACCTGGTTCTTTGAATCTCGAGAGGACTAAGCTGATGTGAGTCCTCCGAGACCTGATAACGGCAACCTAGAAAATAAGTGATGACTTTTGACAAGGCATAAGCTTTTCTTTCTTGCTTCCTTTTTCCTTCCTTCCTTCCTTCCTTCCTTCCTTCCTTCCTTCCTTCCTTCCTTCCTTCCTTCCTTCCTTCCTTCCTTCCTTCCTTCCTTCCCTCCCTTCCTTCCCTCCCTTCTCTCCTTAAAGATAAAGGAAGAAACCTTTCCTAATCTAATCTGATCTCTCATGATGGACAGAGCAGACCGATGAAAGAAAAACCCAAACCCTAAACCCAAACCTTGTCCTTTTAACATAGAGAGACAACTAAATTCTATTTTTGCACATGTTTCACGTTGATACGAAAACTCATTTCTGTCTTTGAATCCATCCTCATCTTATCCAGTCAGTCCTGACCACGGATCCGATTCCTTTCCAAAGACCGTTTTCTTCACACACCTTTTCCAATCGTCTGTGCCCATTTTTAGCCTGTCCCTCGTTTTCTTTCTTTTCCATTGAGAAGTGACCACCTTTAGGACTAAAATCTCTTTCTCCTTCCCCCAAACATTATCTGCGTATCTTCTACTTTGCCTCCCCACTCCCCCAAAAAAGTCCTCTTCCTACCATGAGGATGGCGACATCAGGTAGCTTGGACCACACACGTTCCGTTCCTTCTTTAGAATGCCTCGTCCTTGGACACTGTCTGTTTTTTTTTTTTTTTTTTTCTTCAGTCAGTGAAAGTAAGGAAGCCAACCACAGTGAACAGTGTGAACATGGAATACTTTGTAGAAGTCTAGGCTCCTACCGAGTACACTCTTTCCCTAAAGCACAAGATCTATCTAGGCATGGAACCAAACACGCTCAGTCTCTCCTCCGTAAAAGGTCCAAAGCAGGGAGACCCTTAGACTTGTGGAGCCGTGAACATTTCAGTATTTTATCTTATGTGGAGGTGATGTAGACACTCGCTGAGATTTCACCCTGCCAATGGCACTTAGCCAACCGCCTAGAGATGACCAGAGATGTGGGAAAGTCTTGAAGTCGGCCTATGGAAAACGATCATTGGGGGGAGAGTTCCCCTTAAACATCCTTATCTCGTTAACATCTATGCCCTCTATTCGTTATGAGCAGTCCTACTCAGATGATTCGTGAACATTTCACGAGGCATGAGGGCGGTTCATTTCGTCATGATGTCTACACCTCCCGCCCCCCTCCCCTTTCACGTGAGAGATTTTCTTCCTGATTTCAGAGGGGAGAAGTAAAAGAGAGTCAGAGTGTCCCTCTCGTGGTGTTGTCAGTCTAATTCCAAAACTTCTCTATGCCACGGAGGCACGTTTGGGGGCGGCCTACTCAGGGCCCCAAGACTTTCAAAGTCAAACTCAAGGAGGACGTAAATGTACTTCATGCCACCGAACCCGAACCCAAACCGGTGAACCCGATGGCTTACTAGGAGATGACGTGTCATTGGCCCACCCATTTAAGACACGGAACCAGACACCCTCTCCTCGATGACTCGGAGCAAGTGAGTTCCTGGGGGTGGGGTGGGGTGGGGTGGGGTGGGGTGGGGTGGGGTGGGGTGGGGAGGGTGTCTGTCGGAGAGGGTCCTCTGGTCCAGGTGGGTCCATAAGCACTGCACATGACAGTAGGTGTTCATGGTGTTCTTGGGAAGGAAAGGCAGGGAGAATTTTATTTTGAAAAGCTTATCTTCTCACAGCATTTACACTATGAACGATGATGCAACTTCACTGGGGGCGTGCGGGGTCAGTGAAGGCCAGGGAGCCTGGCAACATAGAAGAGCCACGGAGGCTGGCTGTGTGTGACCCCAAGGATGTCCGGCGACTCCTCCCACTTGGGGTGGGGGGTGGGGGGCGGGGGTGGAAGCGGGGGGCGAGATTCCTGTGTGTCTGTCTGCATTCATCAGTCGTGGGAGAGGAAAAACGACGTTCCCTCGACGATCCTTCTGAGTTCTTGCCTGAGAGGCCCCTGTCCCCAAAAGACAGCTCGAGAAGAGAGCGACCCACGGCTGAGGAACGCGTGCACCGTGACCCCCACGCAGGAGAAGCCCAAGCCAGGAGTCACTCGAAAGGGCGGGCTCTGAGTTTGAGCTTCTTCTCGAGGAAGATCTTGGTCCTCCTTTCAGGTCAGGAAGAAGAGGGAGAGGCAGAGCGGCAGAGCGTCCTCGTCGCCCACCCGTCGTTTCTGAAGCGCCTTCAATTCGAACTCAACTCATCTGTGTGCCAAAGCGGTCCATTTCGGGGTGGTTTGCCCTATTCCGGTTCCCTCCCCGCACGGAGAAAAATGTTCTGTCCCGATTCACTGAAATGCTCCCAAAGGGCCTTGGTGTGAGGCAGCGGACCTATGCCCATCCTGCCTCCTCTTGAAATCATTTCTACCGATACAGAAGAAGAGACACCACCCCCACCCACCATGGCCTGCCAAAGGCAGTGCAGCAGCTATCCCTGTGGGAGTGGGATCCGGTAGCACGCGAACATCAGTCCAACATCCCTTCCATCTCCATGAGTTCTCATGGAAAATGAGGATGTCCCATGACCGGGGATGGGGGGGAGTGGGGATGGGTGAGGGAGAGGGAGACAGAAAGCGAGGAAGGGAGAACGTGGAGGAGAGGCCAGGAGAGGGAGAGAGAGGAAAAAGAGGGAGGGAGGGAGGGAGGGAGGGAGGGAGGGAGGGAGAGACAGAGAGGGAGAGACAGGGAGGGACAGGGAGGGACAGGGAGGGAGAGACGGGGGGGGGGTGTGGAGAGAGACAGAGACAGAGACAGAGAGAGACGAGAGGCAGAGAGACAGAGAGGGAGACAGAGAGAAAGAAAGAGAGGAGGCGGGAAGAAAGAGATAAAGTGGGGGAGGAAGAGCAGGGGTGGGGGAGAGCGCGAGCGCGCGCGCGCGAGAGAGAGAGAAGAGAGAGAGAGAGAGAGAGAGAGAGAGAGAGAGAGAGAGAGAGAGAGAGAGAGAGAGAGAGAGAGAGACCGGGAGAAAGAGACAGCGAGTGGCAGAGACAGAGGCGGAGAGTGAGCGACAGGGAGCCAGGTAAAGGACACAGTGCTTGGGTATCTTCTGAGTGTTCGCACGTGTTTTCTGAGCTATGGAGATCAACGTCAGTCCCATGAGAAGAAGAGAATGTGCCAGCCCCAGCCAGCACTGCTTGTCTTTTGGCAGAGATGAGAGTTTTCTAAGTTCGGGGCCCCCAGTGAGGGAAGCCGCCCCTTGTGTTCTGCCCGTGACCCTGGTCGGGATGGATGGAGGACGAGGCGACGTGGTTGGGGCTTTCCCCCCTCCCCGCACCCCCCCCCCAAGTCGGGAACCTCTCTTTCTACCTCTTTGCACACTCCATTCATTCTGAGACCACCGTTGGCATAGTCCTTTCCATGTTAAACATGATACGCCCTTGCCAAGAGACCCAAGTTCTGGAACCTCCAATGGATCTCTCCTGTATGCGTGGACAAGATCTCTCCAGTCCATCCCGTCAGATGAATGATTCTCAATGATCCTGAAAAACATGGATGAGGGCTAGCGTGGCTAAGGGCTTCCCTGGCGGTCTAGTGGTTAGGTTAGGTCTCCATCCTTCCACTGCACGGAATTGAATGAATGAGTAAGTGAGTGAGTGAGTGAGTGAGTGAGTGAGTGAATGAATGAATGAATGAATGAATGAGTTTTAAAAGCGTTCATTAAAAAAGAACAAAAATAGAGTGGCTACCATCCCTCTCCCCCCTCCCTGGCCTCCGGCCCACGATCTAGAATCCCCTGCCCTCCTTGCTCCCAGTCAAATACCTCCGTCACTCAGAGGTTGGCCCCGCCCACCCAGCCGGCCCAGCCATCTGGTCGACCTCTTTGGACCGTATAAAAAGCGACCGACCGGCAGGTGGCGCCCGACAACGGGCAGTCGAGTGAGCGGGCCGCATCGGGATCGGGATCGGGATCGGGATCGGGAGCAGCGGGGCGGCGGGGCGGCGGGGACACGATGACGAACCCGATCCTCCTGGTGCGCATTTCACCGCTCAGCGACGGCCGCGGACGGGGCACTGGGGACCTGGGGACACCGGGGGCCGGGGACCGGGGACCGCGGACCGCGGACCCGGAAGCATTTTTCTCCAACGTCCCTGCGATTCCACGGAAGGTTGACAGCGGCAGGGCGGCCTCAGCCGTCACGAGTACGCCGAGGATTTAGAACTCGGAGCTAAGAATTTCCTTTGGCCGTTCCCCGTTGTCGTTTTCC
>NW_028138811.1:87500-90000 GCF_964270905.1 Leucopleurus acutus | reverse complement strand
CACGCCTCCGCCGCCGCGCCCGACTCCCCCGCCTCAGGGACCGTGAGCACTCCACCCGGGGACGCCGCCGGCCGCGGCGGCCGCGGCGGGCGACACCCTCACGTGGGCGAGGCCGGCTCGATCCCAGACGGGGAAGGGGGCACGGAGGGCTGGGGGCCGGGGAGGGCCGGCGGCCACGGGGAGGGGACGGCACGCGCACACACGGCGGCGAGGGCCGCGGGGCAGGGGCGCAGGGGCGCCCGCCCAGGGACGGGAAGGGCCGAGGCACGACCGGGCCCGCCAGGGAAACGAGCGCGGGGTCCCACCGCCACACACACGAGGGCGGTCCCACGACGCCTGGGACGCCGGCCGGCCCCGGCCACCCCGGGGTCTCCCACGACCCGGCCCCGCCGCCGGGGCCCGTGTGCGACGGTTTTCCCCCCGCGTGACACGGAGGGACCCGTCCGCCCAAACTCAACCTCCTCCGTCCTTCGCCACATCCGCCTTCATCTGAGTCCGACCCCCGGGGCTCGCGCCCCAGGGAAACGCTCCCGAGCGAGGCGACCCGCACCGTGCCCACACACCGCCCCCGGCCGCGACTCGCGGCGAGGGCAGGCGCGACGGGCTCCTCGCGGCTGCGGGACTGGGGAGTCGGGACGCCCGTGCGTCCCCGAACCCCACCTCGGGCTCGCCACCGCGCGGGTCAGTCACCGCACGCGCACGCGCACACACGGCCCCGCGCCGGACGCCGGCCTGGCGGGACCCTCCCCCGACTCAGAGGGGGGAGGCGCGGGCCGCGGTAGACAAAGAGCGGCGCTCGGCCCCACCGCGGGGCCGGCGCAAGCCCTCCCGCGAGGGCGAGGGCCTCTGCCGCCCACGTGGCTCTGGCGGTGGCCACCGTGGCCACCGCACGCTCGGGAGGGGCAGCGGCTGGGGGGTCCGGTACCCCAAGGCTCCCTCTCGGATCGCTAGAGAAGGCTTTCTCACCGAGGGTGCGTCATCCCCCACCCATCGTCTCTGCCCTTCGGGCCCACGGAGGCGCTCCACGAGCCACCAAGTCCACGACTGGCCGTGGGAGGGGTGGGGGGGGTCTGCGGTATGGGTAAGCACACGGCCCACTGGAGCGTTCGCGGCCACAGCCTCGGGGGCACAGCCTCTGCCGCCCCCCAGGCTCGTCCACCGGGCTCCGGAAGGGGGGAGCACGCCCGAGAAGCGCGACAGACGCCCCCCCTTCTCGCAGGCCCCGGCCCGACACGATCGCACCCACGCCCCTGTGCGACTCCCCCCACACACGCAAGTGGGGGGCGGCGGCACACGCGGCGTCGGCCCGGCCACGAAGTCAGTCCCCCCACGGCACACCGTGGGAGGACGATGGCGACGAGGCGGCAGGCCCCCGTCCCCCACCGAAGCAGAGAAACAGAGGCAAGCCCCCGCGCCCTTTACCGTCTCGACCCCCCCCGCGAGAGCCACTCACGGGACACACCACCGCGGCGGAGACCCCGAGGAGCACGCTGGGAAAAGGGAACGACACCACCGCTCGGCCTCGCGCGCCTGAGGGACGACCTGGAGCGCTCCAGGGGCACCACAGAGGACCGAGCAAGTCACGCTCACGCGCCGGCAGCGGGCGCGCGGCGCAGCGGCGGGACGGCCCCCACCGACGCGGGGAGGACCGCCCGCGAGGCACACGCCAAGGAGGCGAAGCGAGAGCGTCTGCTGCGTCCGAGGACCACGGCCCCGCCCACGCCGTGAGGCAGGAGGCGGGAGACCGCAGGCCAGGGCCGGAGACCACCACCCCTGCCTCCCACACACCCCTCGGCAGGCCGGGCAGGGCGTGACAAGAGAGGCGAGGGGCCCGCGGACAGAACGAGAAGAGCGGTCCCGTTCGCCAAGAACGTCCGTCCCTCGTCTGGCGCGACTTAAGGCCCGGCCCAGGAGAGCGCGACATCACCACATCGATCAGTCAATCCAGAGAGCCAGGGGCCACGAGGGCCCCGAGGGGGGAGGGCCACGGCGAGGACCCTCACCGGAGGAGCCTGCTTCAGCCTCAGCCGGCACCCAGCCCCCCCTTCTCTCTCTCTGCCTTCTCGGGCAACAGTGGCCGACGACCCCGCGAGGAGAACGCCTGACACGTGGCACGGAGCCTGCGGGGTGGGGTCGTCTCAGCCAACCCCCGGGTGCCTGCGGCGGGGAAGGGGAGTCACACGGGGTAGAAGACCCACGCACCACCTCGCCCCGCCGCCCTCGGGTGAGCCAGAGACCGGAGGCGGCACCGCGGGTCGGGTCAGCCGGGCGCACACACGAGAGCCGGCGCGCAGGCCCAAGCGGGCGGCTCAAGCGGCAAGGGCCGGTTCGGGCGCCAGACGGCGGTCCAAAGCCCAGCGCCCCGCGCGCGTCCAGAGTCCCAGAACCCCCAGCGAGACACGCCAGAGGAGACCGTGTCAGCACCTATCTGGTGGTAAAAAAGGCCCATTTCAGGCGAAAAAAATCACGGCGCCCGGCAGCGGGGCCCATCCACGAACCT
>NW_028138811.1:72500-82500 GCF_964270905.1 Leucopleurus acutus | reverse complement strand
TATTATTATCATTATTATTATTTTATTAAAAGAGATAGCTGGTACACAAGGGAGAAGGCGGTGGGGGGGGGCGGGGGGGGTTGGGGGGGAGAGACACCTCCCCGAGTTGCTCTGATCACGGAAGGGAGAGTTTGTCTCGGGATCACCGATCGTTCCCAGAAATCCTCCAAATTCTCGGATCTGCAGCAGCTGGTTGCACGGTGGCTACCTATGGGGAATAGCAAGCGCTTCCACGAGGGGAAAGAAGCACATGAGAATTTTCTGCAAGAAAGCACAGGAACAGATAAGGGTTAAATGTACAGTGGAGCTCCTCGTCTTGGGACAACTAGGTATAGTCGTGGGTGTCAACAGAGGTAAAGTTAATCTTTTACTCCCGAGAGCCTCGTGTGTGTGTGTGTGTGTGTGTGTGTGTGTGTGTGTGTGTGTGTGTGTGTGTGCGTGTGCGTGGGTGGGTGGGTGTGGGTGGGTGTGCGGGTGTGTGTCGGAGACTCAGGCCCCCAGGGCCTCTGTTCTTTAGCTGGCAAGGCCTGTTTGGCCCTAGGCCACTCCCCAGTCCTTTTCCAAAATGTCTGTAGGTCTGTCTCATGCGTGCGTACGTACGTACGTACGTACGTACGTACCTCCCTCCCTCCCTCCCTCCCTACCTACCTACCTACCTAGAGATCGACATGACCAGAGATTTCATAGCTTTCATTTAAAAACTTTTAGTCAGCCACGAAGCAGGTAGTACAATCGAAAATTCGCTCTCTTGCTTATCTATAAAGAACCGTTGGAATAGGTGACGTTTATTTCCTCCGATGGCTAAGGCTTTTTATTATCTGTGGGGAAAGACTTTTAAGATTCGTGTTGGTCCCGAAGGAGACGGCAAATTAGTGTTTGGCTGAGGGAGCCCTTCCACCGGTTTGTATTCTTAAAGAGACCACGTCCCCCTCCCCTCCCCCCGTTGTTATTTTTTGGGGGTTTTTTTTGTTTGTTTGTTTGTTTCCGTTTTGGTTTTTCTGTTTTTTCTTTCTTTCTTTTTTTTTTTTTCCTTCCCTTTGGTTTCAGGTTCTACCTCATCCAGTCCACTGGCCTTAGTCTCAGTCAGGCCATCGCAGGCTGTGTTCACATTTCAGAGGCGGTAGAGATGTGCAAGATCAAGACAGTTCACCCAGAGAACTGGGCGGCGGGTGCTTTGCTGACATCGAAAAGCTGATCTGCTCATCATGCAGTTCCATTTCCCTTCCTCGTCCTCCTCGTCCTCCTCGTCCTCCTCGTCCTCCTCGTCCTCCTCCACCTCGTCCCCGTCCTCGTCCTCCTCCTCGTCCTCCTCCACCTCGTCCTCGTCCTCGTCCTCGTCCTCGTCCTCGTCCTCGTCCTCGTCCTCGTCCTCCTCCTCCTCCTCGTCCTCGTCCTCGTCCTCGTCCTCCTCCTCCTCGTCCTCGTCCTCGTCCTCGTCCTCGTCCTCGTCCTCGTCCTCCTCCTCCTCCTCCTCCTCCTCGTCCTCCTCCTCCTCCTCCTCCTCCTCCTCCTCCTCCTCCTCCTCCTCCTTCTGTGTGCTTCTTTCTGTCAAGGAGAAGATTTCCAACTCAAATGCAGACCAAAAGATTTCTAGGTTCCAAAACTTCAGGGTTCCATGGATCATGGTGTCCAAAATCTGCACAGGGCCTTCAATAACGGCCCTCGTTCTCAGCGCACACAAGTCAACCCCAGACCAAGGCACCCTAAGGGCAAAAACCCTCCAAGGTTTCTCCCATTAGACCCCGAACGTCAGCACACACCCCCTCCCCCGGTTTCTATTTCGTATCGCGTGCGCTCAGGCAGACGGCAAACACATCGATCGATCATTTTCCTTTAACGTGTTTCATGAACGTCGCACTGGCCAAAGAAACCTAGGTGTGGAAAAGCTCATCCCTGCGTAAAAGGCTTTGGCTTCTCAGTGAAGGGGTCGAGCCGAGGGACCCAGGCCCCTCTGTCAACTTTTCACTGGATTCATTGGCCTCGCTCTTGTCCCAAGCGACGGCTGGTCAGATTTCTCATGGTCATGTTTTGCCTTCTGGCTTTAGCAAGGGTCTTCAACTGGGGTAAAAAGAGCAGGCTTGTTTGGGGCGCTTTCATGGTGGGGAGGAGGGGGTGGTGGCCCATAGAGGTAGGTCCCTTCGATTCACCCCATCTCAGGTAGTGCCCTATGCAAAACGTTTGTTTTCATACCATCAGGATCCTACCTTTGGAGAGTTTCCCTGCCTTAAACGTCCTCTGCCCTCCGCCTATTCATCCACCATCCACCACCCCCCCGCTGACCCGTTCATCCCGTCCATGGTTTTTCTCTTCCGAGAAAGCATGTTACCTACGGCTCGTCCCCAGGCTACGTACGTGTCCATTCACCTCCTGAAAGACATGTCTCGGTCACCTCCGAGAGAGTTCTTGGCAGTGAGGAATAAAACCGCCACCGTCAAGGTCCGTATGCAGGTTTCTGCGTGGACCTCAGCCGTTCGACTCCCCGCGTCACCTCGGGTCCATTCATAGCAAGGAGTCCTCCGAGGGCCGGGTCTTACGGTGAGAGCGTGTTTGGCTGTGAAAAACACCACCCCTGTTCACAGAGTTCCCAAAGACGGGGGGGTGGGGGGTGGGGGGGTTGGGATGGGGGTCGGGGTGGAGCTGAGGAGGGCACGGCACGTCAGCATACCGAAGCGTCCGGAACCCCGAGGAGGCGGGCAAGGAAGGAAGATGTCCCCGGGACAAAACCTTCCCTCCCCGTCCTTAGGGTCGATGGCTGGACCTGAGAATTCCATGGACACGAGACGGATTTGTGAAACCAGAATTCCAAGAAAGGGGACCTGGCTGGCCGAGACCCCAAAATGAGTCTCTTTGGGGTTTGTTAGGGTGGCAGGCCAGGAGACACCCACCGTGTTCCACCCGACTCCCAAATGGGGCGAGTTTATCGAAGAAAAAAAAAAAAAAGCCAAACCAAAAGCAAACACACACGCAGACAGAAACCCCACCAAAACACACACACACACACACACACACACACACACACACACACACACACACACACACACACACACACACCCCTCTGGGTGCGCTATCTGCTGTCCACGATTTCCTGTGCCTTTTGGACATGGCTGATAGGGATGGGCATGAAACGGCAGGACAGCAAGCTGGCATCTCGGCCGGCCTAGAGAAGTTTCCCGAGTGAAGTATCAGAACCAGGGCGGGGTGGGGATGGGGGGCGCAGAGAGAGGCGGGGAAGGGGGGCCCACGTCACCTGGGAGAGAAGCGGGGGGAGGGGGGCGCTGACCGACCTCGGTTCACCCCGTCCCCCTCCGGCCGAGAACCTGCCTTCGCTTCCTGCCCTCAGGTGTGTGAGAGGAGCAGGTTTCTTTCCCATAACTACCAACACATCATTTCAGTCTTGTTTGTGGGTTTCTTTTTGTGTGTTCGTTTTCTGGACGAGGCCAAAGAACCCTTCCAGTGAGTGGAGGCGTGTGTACAAAGGAGGATCTGACAGGACGGGAGGGTGCGGGTCAGTCCCTGTGCCAAGAAACCCAGAGAATCTGTCGTAGCTGAGGCTCGGGCCTTTTGCAGAAATAGGCCAAGAGAGTTCAGAGTTGATCCTTCACTGCCAAAGAGTCATCACAGCAGTTTCCTGGAAGGGATTGTGTTGCAGGAGCCAGCGTGGTGGCCCTCAGGCCTCAGGCCTCAGGCCTCAGCCCGGCAGGCAGGCAGGCAGGCAGGCAGCGGCTATTGTCTGTTGGTCCCGCCCCCACCCCCACCCCCACCCCCGTTCCTTCTCCAGAGCTCCTTCCTAAGTCCCCTGGACTGACCTTTGCCAGGAGCGGGGGAGGGGAGGGGAGGTCCGGACGATTCATTCGGCAGGGCCTCGTTCAATCGCTCCATTCAAATGCAGAAAGCTCTCCGGCCAAGTCGGAGCCTTTGACTTTGCCTCGAGCTTCTCTTTAATGAATGGCTCTGTCTTTTTTCTTTCCCCAATTTCCCCACCCTTAGGCTGTCCCCTCCAAACTGCAGGGAGGGAAGGAGGGAGAGAGGTAAGGGATGGGAGGAGGTTGTGTGAGAAACAGGCCTTTTTTTCCAGGCAAAAGATGTCCCCTCCTTTTCCTAACCCAGGAAACCCCACTACACCATTTGAGAATCATGGACATGCATGGAAGCAGATGTCTTCACTTGAGATCTTCCTCCGCAGGAGGACAGAAAGGCGGGCCAGTGTGTCCCTCTTGTGCTGCCCGGTTCTTAAGTCACTTGAATTCAAAATAATCAATAGAGCATGGAGGCAGATTTTGGGGCGGCCTACTCTGGAGCCCAAGAGTTCCCTCCTCTGAAAGTTCCTTGGAACATATTAAAGCTGAGCTGGTGACTCGTGTGTGTAGGGGTGTGTGTGTGTGTGTGTGTGTGTGTGTGTGTGTGTGTGTGAGAAGGAGATTTCTAGATGTCAGGGTCGAAGCAACTTTAGAAGTCTGAAACACCTCTGATGATGTCGTCGGGTGTTTGGTTCAAATTTCGGAGTGGCTCTCAAAGAAACAGGCACGAGGATTGTTTCCATAGGAGCCGTTGTGGCCGTTTCGTCAAGTTCTCTAGCTTCCGTTTGCAGAGCTTCAGGCAAAGGGCCATTTTAGTTCTCAGTGAGGCCAAGTCAAAAGGGTGGGAGAAAATGGCAAACGTTCATGGGGAGAGTCGTAGCCAGATATTGGAGGGAACTCAAAAAACTTCGGGATGCAGTCCAGTTTTCAGGTTAAGAACAACACCCTAAGGGAAACGAGTAGCTCCAGAACTTCATATCCACAAGTGAGTATCCCCGTTTTATGGAAACATAATTTTGGCCTCCAAGTAACGTATGCAAATAACTCGGTTGCCAAGGAAATAAGAAGCCTCACTGAGAGTTTCTGAATTAAGGAAGGTAGGGAGAAAAAGATCAGTGATTCCATCCTGCTGACAGAGGTATAAGTTACCAAATGGATGTCCATCTTTAAAAATAAAAAAAAGAAAAAAGAAAATTGGGTTTTGTTGGTTTGTTTCTGTTTTTCCTTGTCTCTGGAAAACAAAAGATTTAAGAATCAGTCCTAATCCCTCTATCTCTCTGTCTCTTCTTTCTCTCTGTCTCTCTCTGTCTCAGTGTCTCTGTCTCTCTCTGTCTCTGTCTCTGTCTCTGTCTCTCTCTCTCTCTCTCTCTCTCCCTCCTCTCTCTCTCTCTCTCCATATATACATATACATATATATATACATACATGTATATATATACATATACCTACATACGCGTGTGTGTGTGTATGTGTGTGTGTGTGTGTGTGTGTGTGTGTGTGTGTATATATATATATATATATATATATATATAAATGTATTTTACGTAGGGTTTTTTTTTTTTTCAGATTCTTTTCTCTCATAGGCTTATTACAAAGTATTGAGTAGCGTTTCCTGTGCTATATAGTAGGAGGCGCTTGCTTGTTGATTACCGATTTTATGTACAGTCATGTGTACATGTTCATCCCAACCCCCTAAGTTATCCCCCGCTTCCCCAATCCGTCCTACTTTACACAAGTAGTCATACACATTATCATCCTGTTCATCAGTTCATTCAACCCCGTGTAAGTCATCCTTGTTCTCCTTGGAGTCCAGTCTTTCCATCGGTTCTGCCGACCTTGCCTGATGATCGAGCGTGACTGGACGAGTGACGGTTCCAAAAAGTTTGCAAGAGCTTCTGTGAAGGATTGTAGGATTTGCCCAGCGAAGCGGGTGCCGTGATCTGATCACAGGGGAGGCTGTGGAAGGTAGACCCCAAGTGGCAAACCCATTTTGTTTTTTTACCGGTCTCTGTGCCACGGTGAGGACATCAGGCTTGCAGTGAGTGAGGGAAGACTTCAACCCACACGGAAGACATACCTACGGCCACAAGAATGTTTGGATGACCCCTACTAAGTGGCAGTGGAATGAAGTCCAGTGGCTGGGGTTCAGAGGGTCCAGAGAGAGGAGGCTTTCTTTCCAGAGAGAAAAATAGTTCCCCCCCGCCCCCCTCCCCCCCCCCCCCCAGGGTTACAAGCATGACAGGTCAGACGTTGCCGGTAGACTGTAGAAATCTTCCCGCCAATGTCTATGTACAATTGGGGTCATCTTCAAGGCACCATGGGTGGGTGAAGGAATGCAAGGTGGGGGGGTGGGGGTGGGGGAGGGGGGAGGTCGGCCAGGGAGTAACCAACCGGCCGGGCCGCCGTCTCCCGTCTGCCATAGCCCCGACCGGCTGTTGACAGGACAGAATGGACTCGATCCACGTGTGCCCCGCCACCCCCACCACCTTTCCACAGGCTGTTGTTGCTGCCTTGGCGTGAACGTCGGTTAGAACACCTCCCTGATACTGGGTTCCGTCCCTTTCGTGTGAGCCTCCATTTTGACGACGACAGACAACCCTTTATGCCAGGGCAGAGAAGACTTCCAGGAAGAAACATCCCATCATGTCTGGAACAGTTAGAACACATCGGTGTACAGACACAAGCCAAAGTAGACTTCACGTTGTTCCTTCCTCTTCGACGACGCTTCCCGTGTCATCGATGCTCTCCAAGAAACGTACTCAGTTTCATCTCTCTCGTTTCTCAGGAGAGAGAACACATTTTTGGGCTATTTCGAGGGCCCTCTCCTCCTGCATCCTAACTCAAAGTGCGTTCTAAGTCCAAAGGACTTCACCTGTCCTTCAACCGGGGGGCAAGTGTGTCCAAAATATCCAAAAGGTTGTAAAGCACTTAATCGGATATAGGTCACTGTGAAACAGTGCTTCGCTAGCCAGGTCACCGACATCCCAAGGAGAGACTTGCTAGGCAGAGAGAGAAGCTTCTTCTTCAGTTCCGAGCCACACCTGGTTCTTTGAATCTCGAGAGGACTAAGCTGATGTGAGTCCTCCGAGACCTGATAACGGCAACCTAGAAAATAAGTGATGACTTTTGACAAGGCATAAGCTTTTCTTTCTTGCTTCCTTTTTCCTTCCTTCCTTCCTTCCTTCCTTCCTTCCTTCCTTCCTTCCTTCCTTCCTTCCTTCCTTCCTTCCTTCCTTCCTTCCTTCCCTCCCTTCCTTCCCTCCCTTCTCTCCTTAAAGATAAAGGAAGAAACCTTTCCTAATCTAATCTGATCTCTCATGATGGACAGAGCAGACCGATGAAAGAAAAACCCAAACCCTAAACCCAAACCTTGTCCTTTTAACATAGAGAGACAACTAAATTCTATTTTTGCACATGTTTCACGTTGATACGAAAACTCATTTCTGTCTTTGAATCCATCCTCATCTTATCCAGTCAGTCCTGACCACGGATCCGATTCCTTTCCAAAGACCGTTTTCTTCACACACCTTTTCCAATCGTCTGTGCCCATTTTTAGCCTGTCCCTCGTTTTCTTTCTTTTCCATTGAGAAGTGACCACCTTTAGGACTAAAATCTCTTTCTCCTTCCCCCAAACATTATCTGCGTATCTTCTACTTTGCCTCCCCACTCCCCCAAAAAAGTCCTCTTCCTACCATGAGGATGGCGACATCAGGTAGCTTGGACCACACACGTTCCGTTCCTTCTTTAGAATGCCTCGTCCTTGGACACTGTCTGTTTTTTTTTTTTTTTTTTCTTCAGTCAGTGAAAGTAAGGAAGCCAACCACAGTGAACAGTGTGAACATGGAATACTTTGTAGAAGTCTAGGCTCCTACCGAGTACACTCTTTCCCTAAAGCACAAGATCTATCTAGGCATGGAACCAAACACGCTCAGTCTCTCCTCCGTAAAAGGTCCAAAGCAGGGAGACCCTTAGACTTGTGGAGCCGTGAACATTTCAGTATTTTATCTTATGTGGAGGTGATGTAGACACTCGCTGAGATTTCACCCTGCCAATGGCACTTAGCCAACCTCTAAGCCTAGAGATGACCAGAGATGTGGGAAAGTCTTGAAGTCGGCCTATGGAAAACGATCATTGGGGGGAGAGTTCCCCTTAAACATCCTTATCTCGTTAACATCTATGCCCTCTATTCGTTATGAGCAGTCCTACTCAGATGATTCGTGAACATTTCACGAGGCATGAGGGCGGTTCATTTCGTCATGATGTCTACACCTCCCGCCCCCCTCCCCTTTCACGTGAGAGATTTTCTTCCTGATTTCAGAGGGGAGAAGTAAAAGAGAGTCAGAGTGTCCCTCTCGTGGTGTTGTCAGTCTAATTCCAAAACTTCTCTATGCCACGGAGGCACGTTTGGGGGCGGCCTACTCAGGGCCCCAAGACTTTCAAAGTCAAACTCAAGGAGGACGTAAATGTACTTCATGCCACCGAACCCGAACCCAAACCGGTGAACCCGATGGCTTACTAGGAGATGACGTGTCATTGGCCCACCCATTTAAGACACGGAACCAGACACCCTCTCCTCGATGACTCGGAGCAAGTGAGTTCCTGGGGGTGGGGTGGGGTGGGGTGGGGTGGGGTGGGGTGGGGTGGGGTGGGGAGGGTGTCTGTCGGAGAGGGTCCTCTGGTCCAGGTGGGTCCATAAGCACTGCACATGACAGTAGGTGTTCATGGTGTTCTTGGGAAGGAAAGGCAGGGAGAATTTTATTTTGAAAAGCTTATCTTCTCACAGCATTTACACTATGAACGATGATGCAACTTCACTGGGGGCGTGCGGGGTCAGTGAAGGCCAGGGAGCCTGGCAACATAGAAGAGCCACGGAGGCTGGCTGTGTGTGACCCCAAGGATGTCCGGCGACTCCTCCCACTTGGGGTGGGGGGTGGGGGGCGGGGGTGGAAGCGGGGGGCGAGATTCCTGTGTGTCTGTCTGCATTCATCAGTCGTGGGAGAGGAAAAACGACGTTCCCTCGACGATCCTTCTGAGTTCTTGCCTGAGAGGCCCCTGTCCCCAAAAGACAGCTCGAGAAGAGAGCGACCCACGGCTGAGGAACGCGTGCACCGTGACCCCCACGCAGGAGAAGCCCAAGCCAGGAGTCACTCGAAAGGGCGGGCTCTGAGTTTGAGCTTCTTCTCGAGGAAGATCTTGGTCCTCCTTTCAGGTCAGGAAGAAGAGGGAGAGGCAGAGCGGCAGAGCGTCCTCGTCGCCCACCCGTCGTTTCTGAAGCGCCTTCAATTCGAACTCAACTCATCTGTGTGCCAAAGCGGTCCATTTCGGGGTGGTTTGCCCTATTCCGGTTCCCTCCCCGCACGGAGAAAAATGTTCTGTCCCGATTCACTGAAATGCTCCCAAAGGGCCTTGGTGTGAGGCAGCGGACCTATGCCCATCCTGCCTCCTCTTGAAATCATTTCTACCGATACAGAAGAAGAGACACCACCCCCACCCACCATGGCCTGCCAAAGGCAGTGCAGCAGCTATCCCTGTGGGAGTGGGATCCGGTAGCACGCGAACATCAGTCCAACATCCCTTCCATCTCCATGAGTTCTCATGGAAAATGAGGATGTCCCATGACCGGGGATGGGGGGGAGTGGGGATGGGTGAGGGAGAGGGAGACAGAAAGCGAGGAAGGGAGAACGTGGAGGAGAGGCCAGGAGAGGGAGAGAGAGGAAAAAGAGGGAGGGAGGGAGGGAGGGAGGGAGGGAGGGAGGGAGGGAGAGACAGAGAGGGAGAGACAGGGAGGGACAGGGAGGGACAGGGAGGGAGAGACGGGGGGGGGGGTGTGGAGAGAGACAGAGACAGAGACAGAGAGAGACGAGAGGCAGAGAGACAGAGAGGGAGACAGAGAGAAAGAAAGAGAGGAGGCGGGAAGAAAGAGATAAAGTGGGGGAGGAAGAGCAGGGGTGGGGGAGAGCGCGAGCGCGCGCGCGCGCGCGCGAGAGAGAGAGAGAGAGAGAGAGAGAGAGAGAGAGAGAGAGAGAGAGAGAGAGAGAGAGACCGGGAGAAAGAAAGAGACAGCGAGTGGCAGAGACAGAGGCGGAGAGTGAGCGACAGGGAGCCAGGTAAAGGACACAGTGCTTGGGTATCTTCTGAGTGTTCGCACGTGTTTTCTGAGCTATGGAGATCAACGTCAGTCCCATGAGAAGAAGAGAATGTGC
>NW_028138811.1:62500-65000 GCF_964270905.1 Leucopleurus acutus | reverse complement strand
CGCCGTCACGTCACGGAGGGGAGGACGGCAGACGACGGGGGTGGGGGCGGGGGGACGGGAGAGGACGACGAGGAGGACGAGGAGCGGGAGCAGCGGACGGGAGAGGGCGGCGGGCGGCGCGGAGGGCAAGGCGGTGGGGAGAAAACCCGGCGGTCGCCCCCCGACCGCCGGGCCCTCCTCCCCGCGCCTCCTTCCGCGACCGACTCCCAACCCTCTCTCGCTCTCCCCTCTCTCTCCCCCCCCGTCTCCGTTCTCCGCCTCTCCACCCCTCACGCCGCCGACGCCGCACAGCCTCCACGCAGCCGCGAGACGGCCCCGCCACGACGAGCGACGGACGGACGACGCCGTGCGCCCCCGCCGCCCACCACCGACAGGCGCCCACCGCCGGCCGGCTCGGGGAGCGTGCACGAAGCGCCGAGCGGCGCGGCCGCAGCCCGGGGGAAAGCGCGCGGCGGCAGGCGACGCCGCGGCGTCCCGCGGGTCGCCGCCGGGGCACGCATCCCCGGGGCGCGGCCGCGCACGCACGACCGGGCCTCGCCCCGAGACGCCCGCCCCGACACGGCGAGGCGAGGCGGCGGGGGCGGGCACGGACCCCGGACGCGCGGGTCGGGGCCCCGCGGAGGAGGCGGGCCGGACCTCGCCGGGACGCCGCCGGGGGCGGGCGGCGTACGACGGCGGAACGGACGCGGCCCAACCACCACCGCCGGCCCCGGCCGCGAGGGCGCGGGACCGTCCCCGCCCACCGACACCCCGGGGGTAGCGCCCAGAGACCGCTTGCGGCGCGAGGGCGCTTCCCGAAGGGGGACCGACCGCGGAGGCCACGCGGCCAGGGCCTCGTCGCGAGCTCTCTCTCTCTAACCCCTTTCTCTTTCCCGCTCGCGGGCAGCGCGCCCCCGTGGCCGGGGGGCGCCGCGTCTGCACTTAGGGGGACGGAGGGCCCCGGCGGGCCCTGCGAGCAAACCCCCAGCCGCGCCACCCCCGGGAAGGCGCGCGCACGCACGCACACCCCGGGGGGGGCGATTGATCGTCAAGCGACGCTCAGACAGGCGTAGCCCCGGGAGGAACCCGGGGCCGCAAGTGCGTTCGAAGTGTCGATGATCAATGTGTCCTGCAATTCACATTAATTCTCGCAGCTAGCTGCGTTCTTCATCGACGCACGAGCCGAGTGATCCACCGCTAAGAGTCGTACGAGTTTTGGTTTCTCTGGGTTTCGGCGGGGGAGGGCCCCCCGCCGGTGGCACGGCACCTTCCCCCGGAGGGGCTGCCCCTGGCCGGCCAAGTCAGACAGAAAACAAGCAGACCGGAGGGGGCCGGAGGGTTTCACACCACGGGGCGCCCGGCACCGACCCCGCGGGCGGGGCGGGCTCGGACACCCCACAGGCGCCCGGGGGGTTCCCACCTGTCCCCCCCCAACCCAACCGTGCGTGCGCACGCACACACAGACACACACACACACACAGGGGACGCGGGGCGCGCAGGCGCGCGGCGCACGGCCCCGGCCCGCACCACGGCCGCCGGGTAGCCCCCTCCCGACGGCCGCGGCGGGGTGGACCGGCGGCGCCGCGGCGGCGCGGCGCCCCGGCCCCGTGTGTGGTGAGGTGCCGGTGGTGGGGGGGTGAAGCGGAGCCTGGGGGAGAAGGGAGGGGCCTCCCGACTCCCCGCGGGCCCGACCGCCCCGACCCCAAGGCGGACGGGCGACCCCCCATGGGTCTTTAAACCTCCGCGCCGGGACGCGCTAGGTACCTGGAGAGGGGGGAGGCGGGCGAGGCGTGGGGGGTGGGGCTGGGCGCGGGGCGCCCCCACGCTCACCGCCGCCCGGACACCGACCGACACGCTTCTCCGCCCGCGGCCGCCCGCAACACGCGGGGCCTCGGCGCTACCGGCCCGTGACGCGGGACCCCGGCCGGGGGGGCCGGGCCGACCGCCACACGAGACACCACGGCCACCGCCCGACGACGCCCCCACCCGTGTGTCCCCGAAACCGGGCGGAGACCTTCCCCACGCTCGCGCCCGGACACGGCCCTCTCTGCTCCTGAACCCCAAACCCCCGGCCCCCGTGGCCCTAGCCCGGCCCGCGCCCGCGTTCCCGGGGCCCCCCTTGTCGCCACCGAGGGCGTAAGGGGAGCTTCGACGGGAAGCGGGTGGCGAGCGCGGGCAGGGGGCGCACGGGGAGGGAGGGCGTGAAAGAGAGAGAGAGCCGGACGGACGACGGAGGGAGGCGAGGTCCCGGGGCTCGGGACACAGGTAAAGAGGCGCCCGCCGAGGGGGCGGAGGGCACGGAGCGGAGGACCCACGACCGACCGGCGGGGAACCGGCCCAGGGCCGGCGGCGGGAAGGCGACGGGCGGGCGGGCGGGCGGCCCCCCCGGGGGGAGCCGCCACCGCCACGCCACCGCCGCGCCACCCACCCCGAGACGCACCGGAGGCTCCGCGCGGGGTGTGGGGCGGTCGCGAACGGGGTTGGGCGTGACCGGCACCGGGGACGGAGGCGCGCGTGGGAG
>NW_028138811.1:55000-57500 GCF_964270905.1 Leucopleurus acutus | reverse complement strand
CCCGCGAGAGCCACTCACGGGACACACCACCGCGGCGGAGACCCCGAGGAGCACGCTGGGAAAAGGGAACGACACCACCGCTCGGCCTCGCGCGCCTGAGGGACGACCTGGAGCGCTCCAGGGGCACCACAGAGGACCGAGCAAGTCACGCTCACGCGCCGGCAGCGGGCGCGCGGCGCAGCGGCGGGACGGCCCCCACCGACGCGGGGAGGACCGCCCGCGAGGCACACGCCAAGGAGGCGAAGCGAGAGCGTCTGCTGCGTCCGAGGACCACGGCCCCGCCCACGCCGTGAGGCAGGAGGCGGGAGACCGCAGGCCAGGGCCGGAGACCACCACCCCTGCCTCCCACACACCCCTCGGCAGGCCGGGCAGGGCGTGACAAGAGAGGCGAGGGGCCCGCGGACAGAACGAGAAGAGCGGTCCCGTTCGCCAAGAACGTCCGTCCCTCGACTGGCGCGACTTAAGGCCCGGCCCAGGAGAGCGCGACATCACCACATCGATCAGTCAATCCAGAGAGCCAGGGGCCACGAGGGCCCCGAGGGGGGAGGGCCACGGCGAGGACCCTCACCGGAGGAGCCTGCTTCAGCCTCAGCCGGCACCCAGCCCCCCCTTCTCTCTCTCTGCCTTCTCGGGCAACAGTGGCCGACGACCCCGCGAGGAGAACGCCTGACACGTGGCACGGAGCCTGCGGGGTGGGGTCGTCTCAGCCAACCCCCGGGTGCCTGCGGCGGGGAAGGGGAGTCACACGGGGTAGAAGACCCACGCACCACCTCGCCCCGCCGCCCTCGGGTGAGCCAGAGACCGGAGGCGGCACCGCGGGTCGGGTCAGCCGGGCGCACACACGAGAGCCGGCGCGCAGGCCCAAGCGGGCGGCTCAAGCGGCAAGGGCCGGTTCGGGCGCCAGACGGCGGTCCAAAGCCCAGCGCCCCGCGCGCGTCCAGAGTCCCAGAACCCCCAGCGAGACACGCCAGAGGAGACCGTGTCAGCACCTATCTGGTGGTAAAAAAGGCCCATTTCAGGCGAAAAAAATCACGGCGCCCGGCAGCGGGGCCCATCCACGAACCTCGGGGGCGCTCCCCGGACCTCGGCCCGGCTACCTCTCCCCAACACTTCCCCATCCACAGCAGCCCCGGAGCTCTCTCGGGGCCATCTGGTCGACCCGAGGAGCCCGGGGGGGTGGGGGGCGGCAGAGTGGGGCGGGGCGGGACGGGGCGGGGCGGGGCGGGAGGGCCGGGAAAACGTGGCAGAGGCAGCGAGCGGGCCGGGGTCGCCCTCCCCGGATCGCCCGCGCGAGCAGGTACCGTACCGCGGGTCCCTCCGTGTCCCCGGGCGAAGACTCGGTTAAAGAAAAGGAAATATCCCACTCTGCCGCCTCTGACGAGCGGGGCCCACGAGGGACCGCGCCCGGGCCCAGGCCGCCCTATCCGGGCCACCCAGTACGACTCGGGCCGGTCCCCACCGCCACCCCCACCCCGGCCGGGACTCGCGGTGGAGGAGGGGGCGGGGGAGGGTGAGAAAAAGTCGCGTCCGCCGACCGGGACCCACGTGGGCCCGCTCAAGGGCCGGGTGCGCCCTCCCCGGCCACCCGCGCGAGCAGGTCCCGGTCCGTCCGCGTCCCCGGACCCAGGGGGACTTAAACATTTTCGCACGGAGGCACCTCCCAGGCGACCGGAGCCCACGAGGGACCGCACCCGGGCCCGGGCCTCTCTCTCCGGGTCACCCCTCGCGGCCCAGCCCGGTCCCCACCTCCGGAGTCCGACTCGGAAAAGCATCGGTCAGAAAGAATCCGACCACCGGGACCCACGCGCGCCCGCCAACGAGCCCGTCGCGCCCTCCACCGGCCTAAACGCACGGGCACGGGCACGGGCCGGTCCCCACCTCCGGAGCGGGGCGCTGTGGGGACCGGGCGGTGGGGGGGTGGGGGCAGGGAGGGAGGGAGGGAGGGAAGGAAGGAAGGAAGGAAAGAAGGAAGGAAAGAAGGAGGGTCGGGTGGCCGGGTCGGTCCCCGCGGCCGGATGCTGGTCGACCAGGCCAGGCGGCCCCACAGACCGGCTCGAGAGCGCGGCGACAGGCACACCCTCATAGGCCTGCACGCCCAATCTCAAGCGACAGCAGGAGGCGCCCACGCCCGGGCGCCACCGGGACAGTCACCGCCAGCGTCGCCCGGCTCCCGGAACTCTGCCTCGGGCCCGGCGGCCGAGTCACAGCCCTCACGAAGGTCGCCGAAGCTCCAGAGACGAGGGACAATATAAAAGCGGCCGCCAGGTGGCTCCCGACAACGGCTCCAACGTCCCCGGGCCGGGTTCCCTGTCGCCGGCCGGCCACCGAGGATGCGGCAGCGCCGGGCCGCCCAAACGCCCGAGCTCAGCCCGCCGGGGCGAGCCGGCGGGCGTCTGGCGCGACCCCGAGGCGTCCGTCTCGGAGCTAGCTCCCGGGTCGGCACGACACGGCGCGACCCCGGCAGCAGACGGGGGGGGGGGGGGTGGCGGGGGAAGCTGGG
>NW_028138811.1:40000-50000 GCF_964270905.1 Leucopleurus acutus | reverse complement strand
TCCTCGTCCTCCTCCACCTCGTCCTCGTCCTCGTCCTCGTCCTCGTCCTCGTCCTCGTCCTCGTCCTCGTCCTCCTCCTCCTCCTCGTCCTCGTCCTCGTCCTCGTCCTCCTCCTCCTCGTCCTCGTCCTCGTCCTCGTCCTCGTCCTCGTCCTCGTCCTCCTCCTCCTCCTCCTCCTCCTCGTCCTCCTCCTCCTCCTCCTCCTCCTCCTCCTCCTCCTCCTCCTCCTCCTTCTGTGTGCTTCTTTCTGTCAAGGAGAAGATTTCCAACTCAAATGCAGACCAAAAGATTTCTAGGTTCCAAAACTTCAGGGTTCCATGGATCATGGTGTCCAAAATCTGCACAGGGCCTTCAATAACGGCCCTCGTTCTCAGCGCACACAAGTCAACCCCAGACCAAGGCACCCTAAGGGCAAAAACCCTCCAAGGTTTCTCCCATTAGACCCCGAACGTCAGCACACACCCCCTCCCCCGGTTTCTATTTCGTATCGCGTGCGCTCAGGCAGACGGCAAACACATCGATCGATCATTTTCCTTTAACGTGTTTCATGAACGTCGCACTGGCCAAAGAAACCTAGGTGTGGAAAAGCTCATCCCTGCGTAAAAGGCTTTGGCTTCTCAGTGAAGGGGTCGAGCCGAGGGACCCAGGCCCCTCTGTCAACTTTTCACTGGATTCATTGGCCTCGCTCTTGTCCCAAGCGACGGCTGGTCAGATTTCTCATGGTCATGTTTTGCCTTCTGGCTTTAGCAAGGGTCTTCAACTGGGGTAAAAAGAGCAGGCTTGTTTGGGGCGCTTTCATGGTGGGGAGGAGGGGGTGGTGGCCCATAGAGGTAGGTCCCTTCGATTCACCCCATCTCAGGTAGTGCCCTATGCAAAACGTTTGTTTTCATACCATCAGGATCCTACCTTTGGAGAGTTTCCCTGCCTTAAACGTCCTCTGCCCTCCGCCTATTCATCCACCATCCACCACCCCCCCGCTGACCCGTTCATCCCGTCCATGGTTTTTCTCTTCCGAGAAAGCATGTTACCTACGGCTCGTCCCCAGGCTACGTACGTGTCCATTCACCTCCTGAAAGACATGTCTCGGTCACCTCCGAGAGAGTTCTTGGCAGTGAGGAATAAAACCGCCACCGTCAAGGTCCGCATGCAGGTTTCTGCGTGGACCTCAGCCGTTCGACTCCCCGCGTCACCTCGGGTCCATTCATAGCAAGGAGTCCTCCGAGGGCCGGGTCTTACGGTGAGAGCGTGTTTGGCTGTGAAAAACACCACCCCTGTTCACAGAGTTCCCAAAGACGGGGGGGTGGGGGGTGGGGGGGTTGGGATGGGGGTCGGGGTGGAGCTGAGGAGGGCACGGCACGTCAGCATACCGAAGCGTCCGGAACCCCGAGGAGGCGGGCAAGGAAGGAAGATGTCCCCGGGACAAAACCTTCCCTCCCCGTCCTTAGGGTCGATGGCTGGACCTGAGAATTCCATGGACACGAGACGGATTTGTGAAACCAGAATTCCAAGAAAGGGGACCTGGCTGGCCGAGACCCCAAAATGAGTCTCTTTGGGGTTTGTTAGGGTGGCAGGCCAGGAGACACCCACCGTGTTCCACCCGACTCCCAAATGGGGCGAGTTTATCGAAGAAAAAAAAAAAAAAGCCAAACCAAAAGCAAACACACACGCAGACAGAAACCCCACCAAACACACACACACACACACACACACACACACACACACACACACACACACACACACACACACACCCCTCTGGGTGCGCTATCTGCTGTCCACGATTTCCTGTGCCTTTTGGACATGGCTGATAGGGATGGGCATGAAACGGCAGGACAGCAAGCTGGCATCTCGGCCGGCCTAGAGAAGTTTCCCGAGTGAAGTATCAGAACCAGGGCGGGGTGGGGATGGGGGGCGCAGAGAGAGGCGGGGAAGGGGGGCCCACGTCACCTGGGAGAGAAGCGGGGGGAGGGGGGCGCTGACCGACCTCGGTTCACCCCGTCCCCCTCCGGCCGAGAACCTGCCTTCGCTTCCTGCCCTCAGGTGTGTGAGAGGAGCAGGTTTCTTTCCCATAACTACCAACACATCATTTCAGTCTTGTTTGTGGGTTTCTTTTTGTGTGTTCGTTTTCTGGACGAGGCCAAAGAACCCTTCCAGTGAGTGGAGGCGTGTGTACAAAGGAGGATCTGACAGGACGGGAGGGTGCGGGTCAGTCCCTGTGCCAAGAAACCCAGAGAATCTGTCGTAGCTGAGGCTCGGGCCTTTTGCAGAAATAGGCCAAGAGAGTTCAGAGTTGATCCTTCACTGCCAAAGAGTCATCACAGCAGTTTCCTGGAAGGGATTGTGTTGCAGGAGCCAGCGTGGTGGCCCTCAGGCCTCAGGCCTCAGGCCTCAGGCCTCAGGCCTCAGCCCGGCAGGCAGGCAGGCAGGCAGGCAGGCAGGCAGGCAGGCAGGCAGGCAGGCAGCGGCTATTGTCTGTTGGTCCCGCCCCCACCCCCACCCCCACCCCCGTTCCTTCTCCAGAGCTCCTTCCTAAGTCCCCTGGACTGACCTTTGCCAGGAGCGGGGGAGGGGAGGGGAGGTCCGGACGATTCATTCGGCAGGGCCTCGTTCAATCGCTCCATTCAAATGCAGAAAGCTCTCCGGCCAAGTCGGAGCCTTTGACTTTGCCTCGAGCTTCTCTTTAATGAATGGCTCTGTCTTTTTTCTTTCCCCAATTTCCCCACCCTTAGGCTGTCCCCTCCAAACTGCAGGGAGGGAAGGAGGGAGAGAGGTAAGGGATGGGAGGAGGTTGTGTGAGAAACAGGCCTTTTTTTCCAGGCAAAAGATGTCCCCTCCTTTTCCTAACCCAGGAAACCCCACTACACCATTTGAGAATCATGGACATGCATGGAAGCAGATGTCTTCACTTGAGATCTTCCTCCGCAGGAGGACAGAAAGGCGGGCCAGTGTGTCCCTCTTGTGCTGCCCGGTTCTTAAGTCACTTGAATTCAAAATAATCAATAGAGCATGGAGGCAGATTTTGGGGCGGCCTACTCTGGAGCCCAAGAGTTCCCTCCTCTGAAAGTTCCTTGGAACATATTAAAGCTGAGCTGGTGACTCGTGTGTGTAGGGGTGTGTGTGTGTGTGTGTGTGTGTGTGTGTGTGTGTGTGAGAAGGAGATTTCTAGATGTCAGGGTCGAAGCAACTTTAGAAGTCTGAAACACCTCTGATGATGTCGTCGGGTGTTTGGTTCAAATTTCGGAGTGGCTCTCAAAGAAACAGGCACGAGGATTGTTTCCATAGGAGCCGTTGTGGCCGTTTCGTCAAGTTCTCTAGCTTCCGTTTGCAGAGCTTCAGGCAAAGGGCCATTTTAGTTCTCAGTGAGGCCAAGTCAAAAGGGTGGGAGAAAATGGCAAACGTTCATGGGGAGAGTCGTAGCCAGATATTGGAGGGAACTCAAAAAACTTCGGGATGCAGTCCAGTTTTCAGGTTAAGAACAACACCCTAAGGGAAACGAGTAGCTCCAGAACTTCATATCCACAAGTGAGTATCCCCGTTTTATGGAAACATAATTTTGGCCTCCAAGTAACGTATGCAAATAACTCGGTTGCCAAGGAAATAAGAAGCCTCACTGAGAGTTTCTGAATTAAGGAAGGTAGGGAGAAAAAGATCAGTGATTCCATCCTGCTGACAGAGGTATAAGTTACCAAATGGATGTCCATCTTTAAAAATAAAAAAAAGAAAAAAGAAAATTGGGTTTTGTTGGTTTGTTTCTGTTTTTCCTTGTCTCTGGAAAACAAAAGATTTAAGAATCAGTCCTAATCCCTCTATCTCTCTGTCTCTTCTTTCTCTCTGTCTCTCTCTGTCTCAGTGTCTCTGTCTCTCTCTGTCTCTGTCTCTGTCTCTGTCTCTCTCTCTCTCTCTCTCTCTCCCTCCTCTCTCTCTCTCTCTCCATATATACATATACATATATATATACATACATGTATATATATACATATACCTACATACGCGTGTGTGTGTGTATGTGTGTGTGTGTGTGTGTGTGTGTGTGTGTGTGTATATATATATATATATATATATATATATATAAATGTATTTTACGTAGGGTTTTTTTTTTTTTCAGATTCTTTTCTCTCATAGGCTTATTACAAAGTATTGAGTAGCGTTTCCTGTGCTATATAGTAGGAGGCGCTTGCTTGTTGATTACCGATTTTATGTACAGTCATGTGTACATGTTCATCCCAACCCCCTAAGTTATCCCCCGCTTCCCCAATCCGTCCTACTTTACACAAGTAGTCATACACATTATCATCCTGTTCATCAGTTCATTCAACCCCGTGTAAGTCATCCTTGTTCTCCTTGGAGTCCAGTCTTTCCATCGGTTCTGCCGACCTTGCCTGATGATCGAGCGTGACTGGACGAGTGACGGTTCCAAAAAGTTTGCAAGAGCTTCTGTGAAGGATTGTAGGATTTGCCCAGCGAAGCGGGTGCCGTGATCTGATCACAGGGGAGGCTGTGGAAGGTAGACCCCAAGTGGCAAACCCATTTTGTTTTTTTACCGGTCTCTGTGCCACGGTGAGGACATCAGGCTTGCAGTGAGTGAGGGAAGACTTCAACCCACACGGAAGACATACCTACGGCCACAAGAATGTTTGGATGACCCCTACTAAGTGGCAGTGGAATGAAGTCCAGTGGCTGGGGTTCAGAGGGTCCAGAGAGAGGAGGCTTTCTTTCCAGAGAGAAAAATAGTTCCCCCCCGCCCCCCTCCCCCCCCCCCCCCAGGGTTACAAGCATGACAGGTCAGACGTTGCCGGTAGACTGTAGAAATCTTCCCGCCAATGTCTATGTACAATTGGGGTCATCTTCAAGGCACCATGGGTGGGTGAAGGAATGCAAGGTGGGGGGGTGGGGGTGGGGGAGGGGGGAGGTCGGCCAGGGAGTAACCAACCGGCCGGGCCGCCGTCTCCCGTCTGCCATAGCCCCGACCGGCTGTTGACAGGACAGAATGGACTCGATCCACGTGTGCCCCGCCACCCCCACCACCTTTCCACAGGCTGTTGTTGCTGCCTTGGCGTGAACGTCGGTTAGAACACCTCCCTGATACTGGGTTCCGTCCCTTTCGTGTGAGCCTCCATTTTGACGACGACAGACAACCCTTTATGCCAGGGCAGAGAAGACTTCCAGGAAGAAACATCCCATCATGTCTGGAACAGTTAGAACACATCGGTGTACAGACACAAGCCAAAGTAGACTTCACGTTGTTCCTTCCTCTTCGACGACGCTTCCCGTGTCATCGATGCTCTCCAAGAAACGTACTCAGTTTCATCTCTCTCGTTTCTCAGGAGAGAGAACACATTTTTGGGCTATTTCGAGGGCCCTCTCCTCCTGCATCCTAACTCAAAGTGCGTTCTAAGTCCAAAGGACTTCACCTGTCCTTCAACCGGGGGGCAAGTGTGTCCAAAATATCCAAAAGGTTGTAAAGCACTTAATCGGATATAGGTCACTGTGAAACAGTGCTTCGCTAGCCAGGTCACCGACATCCCAAGGAGAGACTTGCTAGGCAGAGAGAGAAGCTTCTTCTTCAGTTCCGAGCCACACCTGGTTCTTTGAATCTCGAGAGGACTAAGCTGATGTGAGTCCTCCGAGACCTGATAACGGCAACCTAGAAAATAAGTGATGACTTTTGACAAGGCATAAGCTTTTCTTTCTTGCTTCCTTTTTCCTTCCTTCCTTCCTTCCTTCCTTCCTTCCTTCCTTCCTTCCTTCCTTCCTTCCTTCCTTCCTTCCTTCCTTCCTTCCTTCCCTCCCTTCCTTCCCTCCCTTCTCTCCTTAAAGATAAAGGAAGAAACCTTTCCTAATCTAATCTGATCTCTCATGATGGACAGAGCAGACCGATGAAAGAAAAACCCAAACCCTAAACCCAAACCTTGTCCTTTTAACATAGAGAGACAACTAAATTCTATTTTTGCACATGTTTCACGTTGATACGAAAACTCATTTCTGTCTTTGAATCCATCCTCATCTTATCCAGTCAGTCCTGACCACGGATCCGATTCCTTTCCAAAGACCGTTTTCTTCACACACCTTTTCCAATCGTCTGTGCCCATTTTTAGCCTGTCCCTCGTTTTCTTTCTTTTCCATTGAGAAGTGACCACCTTTAGGACTAAAATCTCTTTCTCCTTCCCCCAAACATTATCTGCGTATCTTCTACTTTGCCTCCCCACTCCCCCAAAAAAGTCCTCTTCCTACCATGAGGATGGCGACATCAGGTAGCTTGGACCACACACGTTCCGTTCCTTCTTTAGAATGCCTCGTCCTTGGACACTGTCTGTTTTTTTTTTTTTTTTTTCTTCAGTCAGTGAAAGTAAGGAAGCCAACCACAGTGAACAGTGTGAACATGGAATACTTTGTAGAAGTCTAGGCTCCTACCGAGTACACTCTTTCCCTAAAGCACAAGATCTATCTAGGCATGGAACCAAACACGCTCAGTCTCTCCTCCGTAAAAGGTCCAAAGCAGGGAGACCCTTAGACTTGTGGAGCCGTGAACATTTCAGTATTTTATCTTATGTGGAGGTGATGTAGACACTCGCTGAGATTTCACCCTGCCAATGGCACTTAGCCAACCTCTAAGCCTAGAGATGACCAGAGATGTGGGAAAGTCTTGAAGTCGGCCTATGGAAAACGATCATTGGGGGGAGAGTTCCCCTTAAACATCCTTATCTCGTTAACATCTATGCCCTCTATTCGTTATGAGCAGTCCTACTCAGATGATTCGTGAACATTTCACGAGGCATGAGGGCGGTTCATTTCGTCATGATGTCTACACCTCCCGCCCCCCTCCCCTTTCACGTGAGAGATTTTCTTCCTGATTTCAGAGGGGAGAAGTAAAAGAGAGTCAGAGTGTCCCTCTCGTGGTGTTGTCAGTCTAATTCCAAAACTTCTCTATGCCACGGAGGCACGTTTGGGGGCGGCCTACTCAGGGCCCCAAGACTTTCAAAGTCAAACTCAAGGAGGACGTAAATGTACTTCATGCCACCGAACCCGAACCCAAACCGGTGAACCCGATGGCTTACTAGGAGATGACGTGTCATTGGCCCACCCATTTAAGACACGGAACCAGACACCCTCTCCTCGATGACTCGGAGCAAGTGAGTTCCTGGGGGTGGGGTGGGGTGGGGTGGGGTGGGGTGGGGTGGGGTGGGGTGGGGAGGGTGTCTGTCGGAGAGGGTCCTCTGGTCCAGGTGGGTCCATAAGCACTGCACATGACAGTAGGTGTTCATGGTGTTCTTGGGAAGGAAAGGCAGGGAGAATTTTATTTTGAAAAGCTTATCTTCTCACAGCATTTACACTATGAACGATGATGCAACTTCACTGGGGGCGTGCGGGGTCAGTGAAGGCCAGGGAGCCTGGCAACATAGAAGAGCCACGGAGGCTGGCTGTGTGTGACCCCAAGGATGTCCGGCGACTCCTCCCACTTGGGGTGGGGGGTGGGGGGCGGGGGTGGAAGCGGGGGGCGAGATTCCTGTGTGTCTGTCTGCATTCATCAGTCGTGGGAGAGGAAAAACGACGTTCCCTCGACGATCCTTCTGAGTTCTTGCCTGAGAGGCCCCTGTCCCCAAAAGACAGCTCGAGAAGAGAGCGACCCACGGCTGAGGAACGCGTGCACCGTGACCCCCACGCAGGAGAAGCCCAAGCCAGGAGTCACTCGAAAGGGCGGGCTCTGAGTTTGAGCTTCTTCTCGAGGAAGATCTTGGTCCTCCTTTCAGGTCAGGAAGAAGAGGGAGAGGCAGAGCGGCAGAGCGTCCTCGTCGCCCACCCGTCGTTTCTGAAGCGCCTTCAATTCGAACTCAACTCATCTGTGTGCCAAAGCGGTCCATTTCGGGGTGGTTTGCCCTATTCCGGTTCCCTCCCCGCACGGAGAAAAATGTTCTGTCCCGATTCACTGAAATGCTCCCAAAGGGCCTTGGTGTGAGGCAGCGGACCTATGCCCATCCTGCCTCCTCTTGAAATCATTTCTACCGATACAGAAGAAGAGACACCACCCCCACCCACCATGGCCTGCCAAAGGCAGTGCAGCAGCTATCCCTGTGGGAGTGGGATCCGGTAGCACGCGAACATCAGTCCAACATCCCTTCCATCTCCATGAGTTCTCATGGAAAATGAGGATGTCCCATGACCGGGGATGGGGGGGAGTGGGGATGGGTGAGGGAGAGGGAGACAGAAAGCGAGGAAGGGAGAACGTGGAGGAGAGGCCAGGAGAGGGAGAGAGAGGAAAAAGAGGGAGGGAGGGAGGGAGGGAGGGAGGGAGGGAGGGAGAGACAGAGAGGGAGAGACAGGGAGGGACAGGGAGGGACAGGGAGGGAGAGACGGGGGGGGGGTGTGGAGAGAGACAGAGACAGAGACAGAGAGAGACGAGAGGCAGAGAGACAGAGAGGGAGACAGAGAGAAAGAAAGAGAGGAGGCGGGAAGAAAGAGATAAAGTGGGGGAGGAAGAGCAGGGGTGGGGGAGAGCGCGAGCGCGCGCGCGCGAGAGAGAGAGAGAGAGAGAGAGAGAGAGAGAGAGAGAGAGAGAGAGAGAGAGAGAGAGAGAGAGAGAGAGAGAGAGACCGGGAGAAAGAGACAGCGAGTGGCAGAGACAGAGGCGGAGAGTGAGCGACAGGGAGCCAGGTAAAGGACACAGTGCTTGGGTATCTTCTGAGTGTTCGCACGTGTTTTCTGAGCTATGGAGATCAACGTCAGTCCCATGAGAAGAAGAGAATGTGCCAGCCCCAGCCAGCACTGCTTGTCTTTTGGCAGAGATGAGAGTTTTCTAAGTTCGGGGCCCCCAGTGAGGGAAGCCGCCCCTTGTGTTCTGCCCGTGACCCTGGTCGGGATGGATGGAGGACGAGGCGACGTGGTTGGGGCTTTCCCCCCTCCCCGCACCCCCCCCCCAAGTCGGGAACCTCTCTTTCTACCTCTTTGCACACTCCATTCATTCTGAGACCACCGTTGGCATAGTCCTTTCCATGTTAAACATGATACGCCCTTGCCAAGAGACCCAAGTTCTGGAACCTCCAATGGATCTCTCCTGTATGCGTGGACAAGATCTCTCCAGTCCATCCCGTCAGATGAATGATTCTCAATGATCCTGAAAAACATGGATGAGGGCTAGCGTGGCTAAGGGCTTCCCTGGCGGTCTAGTGGTTAGGTTAGGTCTCCATCCTTCCACTGCACGGAATTGAATGAATGAGTAAGTGAGTGAGTGAGTGAGTGAGTGAGTGAGTGAATGAATGAATGAATGAATGAATGAGTTTTAAAAGCGTTCATTAAAAAAGAACAAAAATAGAGTGGCTACCATCCCTCTCCCCCCTCCCTGGCCTCCGGCCCACGATCTAGAATCCCCTGCCCTCCTTGCTCCCAGTCAAATACCTCCGTCACTCAGAGGTTGGCCCCGCCCACCCAGCCGGCCCAGCCATCTGGTCGACCTCTTTGGACCGTATAAAAAGCGACCGACCGGCAGGTGGCGCCCGACAACGGGCAGTCGAGTGAGCGGGCCGCATCGGGATCGGGATCGGGATCGGGATCGGGAGCAGCGGGGCGGCGGGGCGGCGGGGACACGATGACGAACCCGATCCTCCTGGTGCGCATTTCACCGCTCAGCGACGGCCGCGGACGGGGCACTGGGGACCTGGGGACACCGGGGGCCGGGGACCGGGGACCGCGGACCGCGGACCCGGAAGCATTTTTCTCCAACGTCCCTGCGATTCCACGGAAGGTTGACAGCGGCAGGGCGGCCTCAGCCGTCACGAGTACGCCGAGGATTTAGAACTCGGAGCTAAGAATTTCCTTTGGCCGTTCCCCGTTGTCGTTTTCCCCTCGCTGCCGCCGCCACGAAGGAACATTCACCGGTGGGGAAGAATAAAAATAGCGTAACGAAGATCCCCCATGCCGCGGAGGGAGCGGCTAGGCCCGCCCGTGAGCCGTGGCCGCGGAGCCTGCGCTCCGCGACGGGAGGGGCCACCACAGTGAGAGGCCCGCGTAC
>NW_028138811.1:25000-27500 GCF_964270905.1 Leucopleurus acutus | reverse complement strand
AGGGGACGGCACGCGCACACACGGCGGCGAGGGCCGCGGGGCAGGGGCGCAGGGGCGCCCGCCCAGGGACGGGAAGGGCCGAGGCACGACCGGGCCCGCCAGGGAAACGAGCGCGGGGTCCCACCGCCACACACACGAGGGCGGTCCCACGACGCCTGGGACGCCGGCCGGCCCCGGCCACCCCGGGGTCTCCCACGACCCGGCCCCGCCGCCGGGGCCCGTGTGCGACGGTTTTCCCCCCGCGTGACACGGAGGGACCCGTCCGCCCAAACTCAACCTCCTCCGTCCTTCGCCACATCCGCCTTCATCTGAGTCCGACCCCCGGGGCTCGCGCCCCAGGGAAACGCTCCCGAGCGAGGCGACCCGCACCGTGCCCACACACCGCCCCCGGCCGCGACTCGCGGCGAGGGCAGGCGCGACGGGCTCCTCGCGGCTGCGGGACTGGGGAGTCGGGACGCCCGTGCGTCCCCGAACCCCACCTCGGGCTCGCCACCGCGCGGGTCAGTCACCGCACGCGCACGCGCACACACGGCCCCGCGCCGGACGCCGGCCTGGCGGGACCCTCCCCCGACTCAGAGGGGGGAGGCGCGGGCCGCGGTAGACAAAGAGCGGCGCTCGGCCCCACCGCGGGGCCGGCGCAAGCCCTCCCGCGAGGGCGAGGGCCTCTGCCGCCCACGTGGCTCTGGCGGTGGCCACCGTGGCCACCGCACGCTCGGGAGGGGCAGCGGCTGGGGGGTCCGGTACCCCAAGGCTCCCTCTCGGATCGCTAGAGAAGGCTTTCTCACCGAGGGTGCGTCATCCCCCACCCATCGTCTCTGCCCTTCGGGCCCACGGAGGCGCTCCACGAGCCACCAAGTCCACGACTGGCCGTGGGAGGGGTGGGGGGGGTCTGCGGTATGGGTAAGCACACGGCCCACTGGAGCGTTCGCGGCCACAGCCTCGGGGGCACAGCCTCTGCCGCCCCCCAGGCTCGTCCACCGGGCTCCGGAAGGGGGGAGCACGCCCGAGAAGCGCGACAGACGCCCCCCTTCTCGCAGGCCCCGGCCCGACACGATCGCACCCACGCCCCTGTGCGACTCCCCCCACACACGCAAGTGGGGGGCGGCGGCACACGCGGCGTCGGCCCGGCCACGAAGTCAGTCCCCCCACGGCACACCGTGGGAGGACGATGGCGACGAGGCGGCAGGCCCCCGTCCCCCACCGAAGCAGAGAAACAGAGGCAAGCCCCCGCGCCCTTTACCGTCTCGACCCCCCCCGCGAGAGCCACTCACGGGACACACCACCGCGGCGGAGACCCCGAGGAGCACGCTGGGAAAAGGGAACGACACCACCGCTCGGCCTCGCGCGCCTGAGGGACGACCTGGAGCGCTCCAGGGGCACCACAGAGGACCGAGCAAGTCACGCTCACGCGCCGGCAGCGGGCGCGCGGCGCAGCGGCGGGACGGCCCCCACCGACGCGGGGAGGACCGCCCGCGAGGCACACGCCAAGGAGGCGAAGCGAGAGCGTCTGCTGCGTCCGAGGACCACGGCCCCGCCCACGCCGTGAGGCAGGAGGCGGGAGACCGCAGGCCAGGGCCGGAGACCACCACCCCTGCCTCCCACACACCCCTCGGCAGGCCGGGCAGGGCGTGACAAGAGAGGCGAGGGGCCCGCGGACAGAACGAGAAGAGCGGTCCCGTTCGCCAAGAACGTCCGTCCCTCGTCTGGCGCGACTTAAGGCCCGGCCCAGGAGAGCGCGACATCACCACATCGATCAGTCAATCCAGAGAGCCAGGGGCCACGAGGGCCACGAGGGCCACGAGGGCCCCGAGGGGGGAGGGCCACGGCGAGGACCCTCACCGGAGGAGCCTGCTTCAGCCTCAGCCGGCACCCAGCCCCCCCTTCTCTCTCTCTGCCTTCTCGGGCAACAGTGGCCGACGACCCCGCGAGGAGAACGCCTGACACGTGGCACGGAGCCTGCGGGGTGGGGTCGTCTCAGCCAACCCCCGGGTGCCTGCGGCGGGGAAGGGGAGTCACACGGGGTAGAAGACCCACGCACCACCTCGCCCCGCCGCCCTCGGGTGAGCCAGAGACCGGAGGCGGCACCGCGGGTCGGGTCAGCCGGGCGCACACACGAGAGCCGGCGCGCAGGCCCAAGCGGGCGGCTCAAGCGGCAAGGGCCGGTTCGGGCGCCAGACGGCGGTCCAAAGCCCAGCGCCCCGCGCGCGTCCAGAGTCCCAGAACCCCCAGCGAGACACGCCAGAGGAGACCGTGTCAGCACCTATCTGGTGGTAAAAAAGGCCCATTTCAGGCGAAAAAAATCACGGCGCCCGGCAGCGGGGCCCATCCACGAACCTCGGGGGCGCTCCCCGGACCTCGGCCCGGCTACCTCTCCCCAACACTTCCCCATCCACAGCAGCCCCGGAGCTCTCTCGGGGCCATCTGGTCGACCCGAGGAGCCCGGGGGGGTGGGGGGCGGCAGAGTGGGGCGGGGCGGGACGGGGCGGGGCGGGGCGGGGCG
>NW_028138811.1:10000-20000 GCF_964270905.1 Leucopleurus acutus | reverse complement strand
GGGGTTGGGGGGGAGAGACACCTCCCCGAGTTGCTCTGATCACGGAAGGGAGAGTTTGTCTCGGGATCACCGATCGTTCCCAGAAATCCTCCAAATTCTCGGATCTGCAGCAGCTGGTTGCACGGTGGCTACCTATGGGGAATAGCAAGCGCTTCCACGAGGGGAAAGAAGCACATGAGAATTTTCTGCAAGAAAGCACAGGAACAGATAAGGGTTAAATGTACAGTGGAGCTCCTCGTCTTGGGACAACTAGGTATAGTCGTGGGTGTCAACAGAGGTAAAGTTAATCTTTTACTCCCGAGAGCCTCGTGTGTGTGTGTGTGTGTGTGTGTGTGTGTGTGTGTGTGTGTGTGTGTGTGTGTGCGTGCGTGCGTGTGCGTGGGTGGGTGGGTGTGGGTGGGTGTGCGGGTGTGTGTCGGAGACTCAGGCCCCCAGGGCCTCTGTTCTTTAGCTGGCAAGGCCTGTTTGGCCCTAGGCCACTCCCCAGTCCTTTTCCAAAATGTCTGTAGGTCTGTCTCATGCGTGCGTACGTACGTACGTACGTACGTACGTACCTCCCTCCCTCCCTCCCTCCCTCCCTCCCTCCCTACCTACCTACCTACCTAGAGATCGACATGACCAGAGATTTCATAGCTTTCATTTAAAAACTTTTAGTCAGCCACGAAGCAGGTAGTACAATCGAAAATTCGCTCTCTTGCTTATCTATAAAGAACCGTTGGAATAGGTGACGTTTATTTCCTCCGATGGCTAAGGCTTTTTATTATCTGTGGGGAAAGACTTTTAAGATTCGTGTTGGTCCCGAAGGAGACGGCAAATTAGTGTTTGGCTGAGGGAGCCCTTCCACCGGTTTGTATTCTTAAAGAGACCACGTCCCCCTCCCCTCCCCCCGTTGTTATTTTTTGGGGGTTTTTTTTGTTTGTTTGTTTGTTTCCGTTTTGGTTTTTCTGTTTTTTCTTTCTTTCTTTTTTTTTTTTTCCTTCCCTTTGGTTTCAGGTTCTACCTCATCCAGTCCACTGGCCTTAGTCTCAGTCAGGCCATCGCAGGCTGTGTTCACATTTCGGAGGCGGTAGAGATGTGCAAGATCAAGACAGTTCACCCAGAGAACTGGGCGGCGGGTGCTTTGCTGACATCGAAAAGCTGATCTGCTCATCATGCAGTTCCATTTCCCTTCCTCGTCCTCCTCGTCCTCCTCGCCCTCCTCGTCCTCCTCGTCCTCCTCCACCTCGTCCCCGTCCTCGTCCTCCTCCTCGTCCTCCTCCACCTCGTCCTCGTCCTCGTCCTCGTCCTCGTCCTCGTCCTCGTCCTCGTCCTCGTCCTCCTCCTCCTCCTCGTCCTCGTCCTCGTCCTCGTCCTCCTCCTCCTCGTCCTCGTCCTCGTCCTCGTCCTCGTCCTCGTCCTCGTCCTCGTCCTCCTCCTCCTCCTCCTCCTCCTCGTCCTCGTCCTCCTCCTCCTCCTCCTCCTCCTCCTCCTCCTCCTCCTCCTCCTTCTGTGTGCTTCTTTCTGTCAAGGAGAAGATTTCCAACTCAAATGCAGACCAAAAGATTTCTAGGTTCCAAAACTTCAGGGTTCCATGGATCATGGTGTCCAAAATCTGCACAGGGCCTTCAATAACGGCCCTCGTTCTCAGCGCACACAAGTCAACCCCAGACCAAGGCACCCTAAGGGCAAAAACCCTCCAAGGTTTCTCCCATTAGACCCCGAACGTCAGCACACACCCCCTCCCCCGGTTTCTATTTCGTATCGCGTGCGCTCAGGCAGACGGCAAACACATCGATCGATCATTTTCCTTTAACGTGTTTCATGAACGTCGCACTGGCCAAAGAAACCTAGGTGTGGAAAAGCTCATCCCTGCGTAAAAGGCTTTGGCTTCTCAGTGAAGGGGTCGAGCCGAGGGACCCAGGCCCCTCTGTCAACTTTTCACTGGATTCATTGGCCTCGCTCTTGTCCCAAGCGACGGCTGGTCAGATTTCTCATGGTCATGTTTTGCCTTCTGGCTTTAGCAAGGGTCTTCAACTGGGGTAAAAAGAGCAGGCTTGTTTGGGGCGCTTTCATGGTGGGGAGGAGGGGGTGGTGGCCCATAGAGGTAGGTCCCTTCGATTCACCCCATCTCAGGTAGTGCCCTATGCAAAACGTTTGTTTTCATACCATCAGGATCCTACCTTTGGAGAGTTTCCCTGCCTTAAACGTCCTCTGCCCTCCGCCTATTCATCCACCATCCACCACCACCCCGCTGACCCGTTCATCCCGTCCATGGTTTTTCTCTTCCGAGAAAGCATGTTACCTACGGCTCGTCCCCAGGCTACGTACGTGTCCATTCACCTCCTGAAAGACATGTCTCGGTCACCTCCGAGAGAGTTCTTGGCAGTGAGGAATAAAACCGCCACCGTCAAGGTCCGCATGCAGGTTTCTGCGTGGACCTCAGCCGTTCGACTCCCCGCGTCACCTCGGGTCCATTCATAGCAAGGAGTCCTCCGAGGGCCGGGTCTTACGGTGAGAGCGTGTTTGGCTGTGAAAAACACCACCCCTGTTCACAGAGTTCCCAAAGACGGGGGGGTGGGGGGTGGGGGGGTTGGGATGGGGGTCGGGGTGGAGCTGAGGAGGGCACGGCACGTCAGCATACCGAAGCGTCCGGAACCCCGAGGAGGCGGGCAAGGAAGGAAGATGTCCCCGGGACAAAACCTTCCCTCCCCGTCCTTAGGGTCGATGGCTGGACCTGAGAATTCCATGGACACGAGACGGATTTGTGAAACCAGAATTCCAAGAAAGGGGACCTGGCTGGCCGAGACCCCAAAATGAGTCTCTTTGGGGTTTGTTAGGGTGGCAGGCCAGGAGACACCCACCGTGTTCCACCCGACTCCCAAATGGGGCGAGTTTATCGAAGAAAAAAAAAAAAAAGCCAAACCAAAAGCAAACACACACGCAGACAGAAACCCCACCAAAACACACACACACACACACACACACACACACACACACACACACACACACACACACACACACACACACCCCTCTGGGTGCGCTATCTGCTGTCCACGATTTCCTGTGCCTTTTGGACATGGCTGATAGGGATGGGCATGAAACGGCAGGACAGCAAGCTGGCATCTCGGCCGGCCTAGAGAAGTTTCCCGAGTGAAGTATCAGAACCAGGGCGGGGTGGGGATGGGGGGCGCAGAGAGAGGCGGGGAAGGGGGGCCCACGTCACCTGGGAGAGAAGCGGGGGGAGGGGGGCGCTGACCGACCTCGGTTCACCCCGTCCCCCTCCGGCCGAGAACCTGCCTTCGCTTCCTGCCCTCAGGTGTGTGAGAGGAGCAGGTTTCTTTCCCATAACTACCAACACATCATTTCAGTCTTGTTTGTGGGTTTCTTTTTGTGTGTTCGTTTTCTGGACGAGGCCAAAGAACCCTTCCAGTGAGTGGAGGCGTGTGTACAAAGGAGGATCTGACAGGACGGGAGGGTGCGGGTCAGTCCCTGTGCCAAGAAACCCAGAGAATCTGTCGTAGCTGAGGCTCGGGCCTTTTGCAGAAATAGGCCAAGAGAGTTCAGAGTTGATCCTTCACTGCCAAAGAGTCATCACAGCAGTTTCCTGGAAGGGATTGTGTTGCAGGAGCCAGCGTGGTGGCCCTCAGGCCTCAGGCCTCAGGCCTCAGGCCTCAGGCCTCAGCCCGGCAGGCAGGCAGGCAGGCAGGCAGGCAGGCAGGCAGGCAGGCAGGCAGCGGCTATTGTCTGTTGGTCCCGCCCCCACCCCCACCCCCACCCCCGTTCCTTCTCCAGAGCTCCTTCCTAAGTCCCCTGGACTGACCTTTGCCAGGAGCGGGGGAGGGGAGGGGAGGTCCGGACGATTCATTCGGCAGGGCCTCGTTCAATCGCTCCATTCAAATGCAGAAAGCTCTCCGGCCAAGTCGGAGCCTTTGACTTTGCCTCGAGCTTCTCTTTAATGAATGGCTCTGTCTTTTTTCTTTCCCCAATTTCCCCACCCTTAGGCTGTCCCCTCCAAACTGCAGGGAGGGAAGGAGGGAGAGAGGTAAGGGATGGGAGGAGGTTGTGTGAGAAACAGGCCTTTTTTTCCAGGCAAAAGATGTCCCCTCCTTTTCCTAACCCAGGAAACCCCACTACACCATTTGAGAATCATGGACATGCATGGAAGCAGATGTCTTCACTTGAGATCTTCCTCCGCAGGAGGACAGAAAGGCGGGCCAGTGTGTCCCTCTTGTGCTGCCCGGTTCTTAAGTCACTTGAATTCAAAATAATCAATAGAGCATGGAGGCAGATTTTGGGGCGGCCTACTCTGGAGCCCAAGAGTTCCCTCCTCTGAAAGTTCCTTGGAACATATTAAAGCTGAGCTGGTGACTCGTGTGTGTAGGGGTGTGTGTGTGTGTGTGTGTGTGTGTGTGTGTGTGTGTGAGAAGGAGATTTCTAGATGTCAGGGTCGAAGCAACTTTAGAAGTCTGAAACACCTCTGATGATGTCGTCGGGTGTTTGGTTCAAATTTCGGAGTGGCTCTCAAAGAAACAGGCACGAGGATTGTTTCCATAGGAGCCGTTGTGGCCGTTTCGTCAAGTTCTCTAGCTTCCGTTTGCAGAGCTTCAGGCAAAGGGCCATTTTAGTTCTCAGTGAGGCCAAGTCAAAAGGGTGGGAGAAAATGGCAAACGTTCATGGGGAGAGTCGTAGCCAGATATTGGAGGGAACTCAAAAAACTTCGGGATGCAGTCCAGTTTTCAGGTTAAGAACAACACCCTAAGGGAAACGAGTAGCTCCAGAACTTCATATCCACAAGTGAGTATCCCCGTTTTATGGAAACATAATTTTGGCCTCCAAGTAACGTATGCAAATAACTCGGTTGCCAAGGAAATAAGAAGCCTCACTGAGAGTTTCTGAATTAAGGAAGGTAGGGAGAAAAAGATCAGTGATTCCATCCTGCTGACAGAGGTATAAGTTACCAAATGGATGTCCATCTTTAAAAATAAAAAAAAGAAAAAAGAAAATTGGGTTTTGTTGGTTTGTTTCTGTTTTTCCTTGTCTCTGGAAAACAAAAGATTTAAGAATCAGTCCTAATCCCTCTATCTCTCTGTCTCTTCTTTCTCTCTGTCTCTCTCTGTCTCAGTGTCTCTGTCTCTCTCTGTCTCTGTCTCTGTCTCTGTCTCTCTCTCTCTCTCTCTCTCTCCCTCCTCTCTCTCTCTCTCTCCATATATACATATACATATATATATACATACATGTATATATATACATATACCTACATACGCGTGTGTGTGTGTATGTGTGTGTGTGTGTGTGTGTGTGTGTGTGTGTGTATATATATATATATATATATATATATATATAAATGTATTTTACGTAGGGTTTTTTTTTTTTTCAGATTCTTTTCTCTCATAGGCTTATTACAAAGTATTGAGTAGCGTTTCCTGTGCTATATAGTAGGAGGCGCTTGCTTGTTGATTACCGATTTTATGTACAGTCATGTGTACATGTTCATCCCAACCCCCTAAGTTATCCCCCGCTTCCCCAATCCGTCCTACTTTACACAAGTAGTCATACACATTATCATCCTGTTCATCAGTTCATTCAACCCCGTGTAAGTCATCCTTGTTCTCCTTGGAGTCCAGTCTTTCCATCGGTTCTGCCGACCTTGCCTGATGATCGAGCGTGACTGGACGAGTGACGGTTCCAAAAAGTTTGCAAGAGCTTCTGTGAAGGATTGTAGGATTTGCCCAGCGAAGCGGGTGCCGTGATCTGATCACAGGGGAGGCTGTGGAAGGTAGACCCCAAGTGGCAAACCCATTTTGTTTTTTTACCGGTCTCTGTGCCACGGTGAGGACATCAGGCTTGCAGTGAGTGAGGGAAGACTTCAACCCACACGGAAGACATACCTACGGCCACAAGAATGTTTGGATGACCCCTACTAAGTGGCAGTGGAATGAAGTCCAGTGGCTGGGGTTCAGAGGGTCCAGAGAGAGGAGGCTTTCTTTCCAGAGAGAAAAATAGTTCCCCCCCGCCCCCCTCCCCCCCCCCCCCCAGGGTTACAAGCATGACAGGTCAGACGTTGCCGGTAGACTGTAGAAATCTTCCCGCCAATGTCTATGTACAATTGGGGTCATCTTCAAGGCACCATGGGTGGGTGAAGGAATGCAAGGTGGGGGGGTGGGGGTGGGGGAGGGGGGAGGTCGGCCAGGGAGTAACCAACCGGCCGGGCCGCCGTCTCCCGTCTGCCATAGCCCCGACCGGCTGTTGACAGGACAGAATGGACTCGATCCACGTGTGCCCCGCCACCCCCACCACCTTTCCACAGGCTGTTGTTGCTGCCTTGGCGTGAACGTCGGTTAGAACACCTCCCTGATACTGGGTTCCGTCCCTTTCGTGTGAGCCTCCATTTTGACGACGACAGACAACCCTTTATGCCAGGGCAGAGAAGACTTCCAGGAAGAAACATCCCATCATGTCTGGAACAGTTAGAACACATCGGTGTACAGACACAAGCCAAAGTAGACTTCACGTTGTTCCTTCCTCTTCGACGACGCTTCCCGTGTCATCGATGCTCTCCAAGAAACGTACTCAGTTTCATCTCTCTCGTTTCTCAGGAGAGAGAACACATTTTTGGGCTATTTCGAGGGCCCTCTCCTCCTGCATCCTAACTCAAAGTGCGTTCTAAGTCCAAAGGACTTCACCTGTCCTTCAACCGGGGGGCAAGTGTGTCCAAAATATCCAAAAGGTTGTAAAGCACTTAATCGGATATAGGTCACTGTGAAACAGTGCTTCGCTAGCCAGGTCACCGACATCCCAAGGAGAGACTTGCTAGGCAGAGAGAGAAGCTTCTTCTTCAGTTCCGAGCCACACCTGGTTCTTTGAATCTCGAGAGGACTAAGCTGATGTGAGTCCTCCGAGACCTGATAACGGCAACCTAGAAAATAAGTGATGACTTTTGACAAGGCATAAGCTTTTCTTTCTTGCTTCCTTTTTCCTTCCTTCCTTCCTTCCTTCCTTCCTTCCTTCCTTCCTTCCTTCCTTCCTTCCTTCCTTCCTTCCTTCCTTCCTTCCTTCCCTCCCTTCCTTCCCTCCCTTCTCTCCTTAAAGATAAAGGAAGAAACCTTTCCTAATCTAATCTGATCTCTCATGATGGACAGAGCAGACCGATGAAAGAAAAACCCAAACCCTAAACCCAAACCTTGTCCTTTTAACATAGAGAGACAACTAAATTCTATTTTTGCACATGTTTCACGTTGATACGAAAACTCATTTCTGTCTTTGAATCCATCCTCATCTTATCCAGTCAGTCCTGACCACGGATCCGATTCCTTTCCAAAGACCGTTTTCTTCACACACCTTTTCCAATCGTCTGTGCCCATTTTTAGCCTGTCCCTCGTTTTCTTTCTTTTCCATTGAGAAGTGACCACCTTTAGGACTAAAATCTCTTTCTCCTTCCCCCAAACATTATCTGCGTATCTTCTACTTTGCCTCCCCACTCCCCCAAAAAAGTCCTCTTCCTACCATGAGGATGGCGACATCAGGTAGCTTGGACCACACACGTTCCGTTCCTTCTTTAGAATGCCTCGTCCTTGGACACTGTCTGTTTTTTTTTTTTTTTTTTCTTCAGTCAGTGAAAGTAAGGAAGCCAACCACAGTGAACAGTGTGAACATGGAATACTTTGTAGAAGTCTAGGCTCCTACCGAGTACACTCTTTCCCTAAAGCACAAGATCTATCTAGGCATGGAACCAAACACGCTCAGTCTCTCCTCCGTAAAAGGTCCAAAGCAGGGAGACCCTTAGACTTGTGGAGCCGTGAACATTTCAGTATTTTATCTTATGTGGAGGTGATGTAGACACTCGCTGAGATTTCACCCTGCCAATGGCACTTAGCCAACCTCTAAGCCTAGAGATGACCAGAGATGTGGGAAAGTCTTGAAGTCGGCCTATGGAAAACGATCATTGGGGGGAGAGTTCCCCTTAAACATCCTTATCTCGTTAACATCTATGCCCTCTATTCGTTATGAGCAGTCCTACTCAGATGATTCGTGAACATTTCACGAGGCATGAGGGCGGTTCATTTCGTCATGATGTCTACACCTCCCGCCCCCCTCCCCTTTCACGTGAGAGATTTTCTTCCTGATTTCAGAGGGGAGAAGTAAAAGAGAGTCAGAGTGTCCCTCTCGTGGTGTTGTCAGTCTAATTCCAAAACTTCTCTATGCCACGGAGGCACGTTTGGGGGCGGCCTACTCAGGGCCCCAAGACTTTCAAAGTCAAACTCAAGGAGGACGTAAATGTACTTCATGCCACCGAACCCGAACCCAAACCGGTGAACCCGATGGCTTACTAGGAGATGACGTGTCATTGGCCCACCCATTTAAGACACGGAACCAGACACCCTCTCCTCGATGACTCGGAGCAAGTGAGTTCCTGGGGGTGGGGTGGGGTGGGGTGGGGTGGGGTGGGGTGGGGTGGGGTGGGGAGGGTGTCTGTCGGAGAGGGTCCTCTGGTCCAGGTGGGTCCATAAGCACTGCACATGACAGTAGGTGTTCATGGTGTTCTTGGGAAGGAAAGGCAGGGAGAATTTTATTTTGAAAAGCTTATCTTCTCACAGCATTTACACTATGAACGATGATGCAACTTCACTGGGGGCGTGCGGGGTCAGTGAAGGCCAGGGAGCCTGGCAACATAGAAGAGCCACGGAGGCTGGCTGTGTGTGACCCCAAGGATGTCCGGCGACTCCTCCCACTTGGGGTGGGGGGTGGGGGGCGGGGGTGGAAGCGGGGGGCGAGATTCCTGTGTGTCTGTCTGCATTCATCAGTCGTGGGAGAGGAAAAACGACGTTCCCTCGACGATCCTTCTGAGTTCTTGCCTGAGAGGCCCCTGTCCCCAAAAGACAGCTCGAGAAGAGAGCGACCCACGGCTGAGGAACGCGTGCACCGTGACCCCCACGCAGGAGAAGCCCAAGCCAGGAGTCACTCGAAAGGGCGGGCTCTGAGTTTGAGCTTCTTCTCGAGGAAGATCTTGGTCCTCCTTTCAGGTCAGGAAGAAGAGGGAGAGGCAGAGCGGCAGAGCGTCCTCGTCGCCCACCCGTCGTTTCTGAAGCGCCTTCAATTCGAACTCAACTCATCTGTGTGCCAAAGCGGTCCATTTCGGGGTGGTTTGCCCTATTCCGGTTCCCTCCCCGCACGGAGAAAAATGTTCTGTCCCGATTCACTGAAATGCTCCCAAAGGGCCTTGGTGTGAGGCAGCGGACCTATGCCCATCCTGCCTCCTCTTGAAATCATTTCTACCGATACAGAAGAAGAGACACCACCCCCACCCACCATGGCCTGCCAAAGGCAGTGCAGCAGCTATCCCTGTGGGAGTGGGATCCGGTAGCACGCGAACATCAGTCCAACATCCCTTCCATCTCCATGAGTTCTCATGGAAAATGAGGATGTCCCATGACCGGGGATGGGGGGGAGTGGGGATGGGTGAGGGAGAGGGAGACAGAAAGCGAGGAAGGGAGAACGTGGAGGAGAGGCCAGGAGAGGGAGAGAGAGGAAAAAGAGGGAGGGAGGGAGGGAGGGAGGGAGGGAGGGAGGGAGAGACAGAGAGGGAGAGACAGGGAGGGACAGGGAGGGACAGGGAGGGAGAGACGGGGGGGGGGTGTGGAGAGAGACAGAGACAGAGACAGAGAGAGACGAGAGGCAGAGAGACAGAGAGGGAGACAGAGAGAAAGAAAGAGAGGAGGCGGGAAGAAAGAGATAAAGTGGGGGAGGAAGAGCAGGGGTGGGGGAGAGCGCGAGCGCGCGCGCGCGAGAGAGAGAGAAAGAGAGAGAGAGAGAGAGAGAGAGAGAGAGAGAGAGAGAGAGAGAGAGAGAGAGAGAGAGAGAGAGAGACCGGGAGAAAGAGACAGCGAGTGGCAGAGACAGAGGCGGAGAGTGAGCGACAGGGAGCCAGGTAAAGGACACAGTGCTTGGGTATCTTCTGAGTGTTCGCACGTGTTTTCTGAGCTATGGAGATCAACGTCAGTCCCATGAGAAGAAGAGAATGTGC
>NW_028138811.1:0-2500 GCF_964270905.1 Leucopleurus acutus | reverse complement strand
CGAGCGCGCCGCAGAGCCGGCGCCGTCACGTCACGGAGGGGAGGACGGCAGACGACGGGGGTGGGGGCGGGGGGACGGGAGAGGACGACGAGGAGGACGAGGAGCGGGAGCAGCGGACGGGAGAGGGCGGCGGGCGGCGCGGAGGGCAAGGCGGTGGGGAGAAAACCCGGCGGTCGCCCCCCGACCGCCGGGCCCTCCTCCCCGCGCCTCCTTCCGCGACCGACTCCCAACCCTCTCTCGCTCTCCCCTCTCTCTCCCCCCCCGTCTCCGTTCTCCGCCTCTCCACCCCTCACGCCGCCGACGCCGCACAGCCTCCACGCAGCCGCGAGACGGCCCCGCCACGACGAGCGACGGACGGACGACGCCGTGCGCCCCCGCCGCCCACCACCGACAGGCGCCCACCGCCGGCCGGCTCGGGGAGCGTGCACGAAGCGCCGAGCGGCGCGGCCGCAGCCCGGGGGAAAGCGCGCGGCGGCAGGCGACGCCGCGGCGTCCCGCGGGTCGCCGCCGGGGCACGCATCCCCGGGGCGCGGCCGCGCACGCACGACCGGGCCTCGGCCCGAGACGCCCGCCCCGACACGGCGAGGCGAGGCGGCGGGGGCGGGCACGGACCCCGGACGCGCGGGTCGGGGCCCCGCGGAGGAGGCGGGCCGGACCTCGCCGGGACGCCGCCGGGGGCGGGCGGCGTACGACGGCGGAACGGACGCGGCCCAACCACCACCGCCGGCCCCGGCCGCGAGGGCGCGGGACCGTCCCCGCCCACCGACACCCCGGGGGTAGCGCCCAGAGACCGCTTGCGGCGCGAGGGCGCTTCCCGAAGGGGGACCGACCGCGGAGGCCACGCGGCCAGGGCCTCGTCGCGAGCTCTCTCTCTCTAACCCCTTTCTCTTTCCCGCTCGCGGGCAGCGCGCCCCCGTGGCCGGGGGGCGCCGCGTCTGCACTTAGGGGGACGGAGGGCCCCGGCGGGCCCTGCGAGCAAACCCCCAGCCGCGCCACCCCCGGGAAGGCGCGCGCACGCACGCACACCCCGGGGGGGGCGATTGATCGTCAAGCGACGCTCAGACAGGCGTAGCCCCGGGAGGAACCCGGGGCCGCAAGTGCGTTCGAAGTGTCGATGATCAATGTGTCCTGCAATTCACATTAATTCTCGCAGCTAGCTGCGTTCTTCATCGACGCACGAGCCGAGTGATCCACCGCTAAGAGTCGTACGAGTTTTGGTTTCTCTGGGTTTCGGCGGGGGAGGGCCCCCCGCCGGTGGCACGGCACCTTCCCCCGGAGGGGCTGCCCCTGGCCGGCCAAGTCAGACAGAAAACAAGCAGACCGGAGGGGGCCGGAGGGTTTCACACCACGGGGCGCCCGGCACCGACCCCGCGGGCGGGGCGGGCTCGGACACCCCACAGGCGCCCGGGGGGTTCCCACCTGTCCCCCCCCAACCCAACCGTGCGTGCGCACGCACACACAGACACACACACACACACACAGGGGACGCGGGGCGCGCAGGCGCGCGGCGCACGGCCCCGGCCCGCACCACGGCCGCCGGGTAGCCCCCTCCCGACGGCCGCGGCGGGGTGGACCGGCGGCGCCGCGGCGGCGCGGCGCCCCGGCCCCGTGTGTGGTGAGGTGCCGGTGGTGGGGGGGGTGAAGCGGAGCCTGGGGGAGAAGGGAGGGGCCTCCCGACTCCCCGCGGGCCCGACCGCCCCGACCCCAAGGCGGACGGGCGACCCCCCATGGGTCTTTAAACCTCCGCGCCGGGACGCGCTAGGTACCTGGAGAGGGGGGAGGCGGGCGAGGCGTGGGGGGTGGGGCTGGGCGCGGGGCGCCCCCACGCTCACCGCCGCCCGGACACCGACCGACACGCTTCTCCGCCCGCGGCCGCCCGCAACACGCGGGGCCTCGGCGCTACCGGCCCGTGACGCGGGACCCCGGCCGGGGGGGCCGGGCCGACCGCCACACGAGACACCACGGCCACCGCCCGACGACGCCCCCACCCGTGTGTCCCCGAAACCGGGCGGAGACCTTCCCCACGCTCGCGCCCGGACACGGCCCTCTCTGCTCCTGAACCCCAAACCCCCGGCCCCCGTGGCCCTAGCCCGGCCCGCGCCCGCGTTCCCGGGGCCCCCCTTGTCGCCACCGAGGGCGTAAGGGGAGCTTCGACGGGAAGCGGGTGGCGAGCGCGGGCAGGGGGCGCACGGGGAGGGAGGGCGTGAAAGAGAGAGAGAGCCGGACGGACGACGGAGGGAGGCGAGGTCCCGGGGCTCGGGACACAGGTAAAGAGGCGCCCGCCGAGGGGGCGGAGGGCACGGAGCGGAGGACCCACGACCGACCGGCGGGGAACCGGCCCAGGGCCGGCGGCGGGAAGGCGACGGGCGGGCGGGCGGGCGGCCCCCCCGGGGGGAGCCGCCACCGCCACGCCACCGCCGCGCCACCCACCCCGAGACGCACCGGAGGCTCCGCGCGGGGTGTGGGGCGGTCGCGAACGGGGTTGGGCGTGACCGGCACC
>NW_028138812.1:115000-122500 GCF_964270905.1 Leucopleurus acutus | reverse complement strand
CCAAGAGAGTTCAGAGTTGATCCTTCACTGCCAAAGAGTCATCACAGCAGTTTCCTGGAAGGGATTGTGTTGCAGGAGCCAGCGTGGTGGCCCTCAGGCCTCAGGCCTCAGGCCTCAGCCCGGCAGGCAGGCAGGCAGGCAGGCAGCGGCTATTGTCTGTTGGTCCCGCCCCCACCCCCACCCCCACCCCCGTTCCTTCTCCAGAGCTCCTTCCTAAGTCCCCTGGACTGACCTTTGCCAGGAGCGGGGGAGGGGAGGGGAGGTCCGGACGATTCATTCGGCAGGGCCTCGTTCAATCGCTCCATTCAAATGCAGAAAGCTCTCCGGCCAAGTCGGAGCCTTTGACTTTGCCTCGAGCTTCTCTTTAATGAATGGCTCTGTCTTTTTTCTTTCCCCAATTTCCCCACCCTTAGGCTGTCCCCTCCAAACTGCAGGGAGGGAAGGAGGGAGAGAGGTAAGGGATGGGAGGAGGTTGTGTGAGAAACAGGCCTTTTTTTCCAGGCAAAAGATGTCCCCTCCTTTTCCTAACCCAGGAAACCCCACTACACCATTTGAGAATCATGGACATGCATGGAAGCAGATGTCTTCACTTGAGATCTTCCTCCGCAGGAGGACAGAAAGGCGGGCCAGTGTGTCCCTCTTGTGCTGCCCGGTTCTTAAGTCACTTGAATTCAAAATAATCAATAGAGCATGGAGGCAGATTTTGGGGCGGCCTACTCTGGAGCCCAAGAGTTCCCTCCTCTGAAAGTTCCTTGGAACATATTAAAGCTGAGCTGGTGACTCGTGTGTGTAGGGGTGTGTGTGTGTGTGTGTGTGTGTGTGTGTGTGTGTGTGTGAGAAGGAGATTTCTAGATGTCAGGGTCGAAGCAACTTTAGAAGTCTGAAACACCTCTGATGATGTCGTCGGGTGTTTGGTTCAAATTTCGGAGTGGCTCTCAAAGAAACAGGCACGAGGATTGTTTCCATAGGAGCCGTTGTGGCCGTTTCGTCAAGTTCTCTAGCTTCCGTTTGCAGAGCTTCAGGCAAAGGGCCATTTTAGTTCTCAGTGAGGCCAAGTCAAAAGGGTGGGAGAAAATGGCAAACGTTCATGGGGAGAGTCGTAGCCAGATATTGGAGGGAACTCAAAAAACTTCGGGATGCAGTCCAGTTTTCAGGTTAAGAACAACACCCTAAGGGAAACGAGTAGCTCCAGAACTTCATATCCACAAGTGAGTATCCCCGTTTTATGGAAACATAATTTTGGCCTCCAAGTAACGTATGCAAATAACTCGGTTGCCAAGGAAATAAGAAGCCTCACTGAGAGTTTCTGAATTAAGGAAGGTAGGGAGAAAAAGATCAGTGATTCCATCCTGCTGACAGAGGTATAAGTTACCAAATGGATGTCCATCTTTAAAAATAAAAAAAAGAAAAAAGAAAATTGGGTTTTGTTGGTTTGTTTCTGTTTTTCCTTGTCTCTGGAAAACAAAAGATTTAAGAATCAGTCCTAATCCCTCTATCTCTCTGTCTCTTCTTTCTCTCTGTCTCTCTCTGTCTCAGTGTCTCTGTCTCTCTCTGTCTCTGTCTCTGTCTCTGTCTCTCTCTCTCTCTCTCTCTCTCCCTCCTCTCTCTCTCTCTCTCCATATATACATATACATATATATATACATACATGTATATATATACATATACCTACATACGCGTGTGTGTGTGTATGTGTGTGTGTGTGTGTGTGTGTGTGTGTGTGTGTATATATATATATATATATATATATATATAAATGTATTTTACGTAGGGTTTTTTTTTTTTTCAGATTCTTTTCTCTCATAGGCTTATTACAAAGTATTGAGTAGCGTTTCCTGTGCTATATAGTAGGAGGCGCTTGCTTGTTGATTACCGATTTTATGTACAGTCATGTGTACATGTTCATCCCAACCCCCTAAGTTATCCCCCGCTTCCCCAATCCGTCCTACTTTACACAAGTAGTCATACACATTATCATCCTGTTCATCAGTTCATTCAACCCCGTGTAAGTCATCCTTGTTCTCCTTGGAGTCCAGTCTTTCCATCGGTTCTGCCGACCTTGCCTGATGATCGAGCGTGACTGGACGAGTGACGGTTCCAAAAAGTTTGCAAGAGCTTCTGTGAAGGATTGTAGGATTTGCCCAGCGAAGCGGGTGCCGTGATCTGATCACAGGGGAGGCTGTGGAAGGTAGACCCCAAGTGGCAAACCCATTTTGTTTTTTTACCGGTCTCTGTGCCACGGTGAGGACATCAGGCTTGCAGTGAGTGAGGGAAGACTTCAACCCACACGGAAGACATACCTACGGCCACAAGAATGTTTGGATGACCCCTACTAAGTGGCAGTGGAATGAAGTCCAGTGGCTGGGGTTCAGAGGGTCCAGAGAGAGGAGGCTTTCTTTCCAGAGAGAAAAATAGTTCCCCCCCGCCCCCCTCCCCCCCCCCCCCCAGGGTTACAAGCATGACAGGTCAGACGTTGCCGGTAGACTGTAGAAATCTTCCCGCCAATGTCTATGTACAATTGGGGTCATCTTCAAGGCACCATGGGTGGGTGAAGGAATGCAAGGTGGGGGGGTGGGGGTGGGGGAGGGGGGAGGTCGGCCAGGGAGTAACCAACCGGCCGGGCCGCCGTCTCCCGTCTGCCATAGCCCCGACCGGCTGTTGACAGGACAGAATGGACTCGATCCACGTGTGCCCCGCCACCCCCACCACCTTTCCACAGGCTGTTGTTGCTGCCTTGGCGTGAACGTCGGTTAGAACACCTCCCTGATACTGGGTTCCGTCCCTTTCGTGTGAGCCTCCATTTTGACGACGACAGACAACCCTTTATGCCAGGGCAGAGAAGACTTCCAGGAAGAAACATCCCATCATGTCTGGAACAGTTAGAACACATCGGTGTACAGACACAAGCCAAAGTAGACTTCACGTTGTTCCTTCCTCTTCGACGACGCTTCCCGTGTCATCGATGCTCTCCAAGAAACGTACTCAGTTTCATCTCTCTCGTTTCTCAGGAGAGAGAACACATTTTTGGGCTATTTCGAGGGCCCTCTCCTCCTGCATCCTAACTCAAAGTGCGTTCTAAGTCCAAAGGACTTCACCTGTCCTTCAACCGGGGGGCAAGTGTGTCCAAAATATCCAAAAGGTTGTAAAGCACTTAATCGGATATAGGTCACTGTGAAACAGTGCTTCGCTAGCCAGGTCACCGACATCCCAAGGAGAGACTTGCTAGGCAGAGAGAGAAGCTTCTTCTTCAGTTCCGAGCCACACCTGGTTCTTTGAATCTCGAGAGGACTAAGCTGATGTGAGTCCTCCGAGACCTGATAACGGCAACCTAGAAAATAAGTGATGACTTTTGACAAGGCATAAGCTTTTCTTTCTTGCTTCCTTTTTCCTTCCTTCCTTCCTTCCTTCCTTCCTTCCTTCCTTCCTTCCTTCCTTCCTTCCTTCCTTCCTTCCTTCCTTCCTTCCCTCCCTTCCTTCCCTCCCTTCTCTCCTTAAAGATAAAGGAAGAAACCTTTCCTAATCTAATCTGATCTCTCATGATGGACAGAGCAGACCGATGAAAGAAAAACCCAAACCCTAAACCCAAACCTTGTCCTTTTAACATAGAGAGACAACTAAATTCTATTTTTGCACATGTTTCACGTTGATACGAAAACTCATTTCTGTCTTTGAATCCATCCTCATCTTATCCAGTCAGTCCTGACCACGGATCCGATTCCTTTCCAAAGACCGTTTTCTTCACACACCTTTTCCAATCGTCTGTGCCCATTTTTAGCCTGTCCCTCGTTTTCTTTCTTTTCCATTGAGAAGTGACCACCTTTAGGACTAAAATCTCTTTCTCCTTCCCCCAAACATTATCTGCGTATCTTCTACTTTGCCTCCCCACTCCCCCAAAAAAGTCCTCTTCCTACCATGAGGATGGCGACATCAGGTAGCTTGGACCACACACGTTCCGTTCCTTCTTTAGAATGCCTCGTCCTTGGACACTGTCTGTTTTTTTTTTTTTTTTTTTCTTCAGTCAGTGAAAGTAAGGAAGCCAACCACAGTGAACAGTGTGAACATGGAATACTTTGTAGAAGTCTAGGCTCCTACCGAGTACACTCTTTCCCTAAAGCACAAGATCTATCTAGGCATGGAACCAAACACGCTCAGTCTCTCCTCCGTAAAAGGTCCAAAGCAGGGAGACCCTTAGACTTGTGGAGCCGTGAACATTTCAGTATTTTATCTTATGTGGAGGTGATGTAGACACTCGCTGAGATTTCACCCTGCCAATGGCACTTAGCCAACCTCTAAGCCTAGAGATGACCAGAGATGTGGGAAAGTCTTGAAGTCGGCCTATGGAAAACGATCATTGGGGGGAGAGTTCCCCTTAAACATCCTTATCTCGTTAACATCTATGCCCTCTATTCGTTATGAGCAGTCCTACTCAGATGATTCGTGAACATTTCACGAGGCATGAGGGCGGTTCATTTCGTCATGATGTCTACACCTCCCGCCCCCCTCCCCTTTCACGTGAGAGATTTTCTTCCTGATTTCAGAGGGGAGAAGTAAAAGAGAGTCAGAGTGTCCCTCTCGTGGTGTTGTCAGTCTAATTCCAAAACTTCTCTATGCCACGGAGGCACGTTTGGGGGCGGCCTACTCAGGGCCCCAAGACTTTCAAAGTCAAACTCAAGGAGGACGTAAATGTACTTCATGCCACCGAACCCGAACCCAAACCGGTGAACCCGATGGCTTACTAGGAGATGACGTGTCATTGGCCCACCCATTTAAGACACGGAACCAGACACCCTCTCCTCGATGACTCGGAGCAAGTGAGTTCCTGGGGGTGGGGTGGGGTGGGGTGGGGTGGGGTGGGGTGGGGTGGGGTGGGGAGGGTGTCTGTCGGAGAGGGTCCTCTGGTCCAGGTGGGTCCATAAGCACTGCACATGACAGTAGGTGTTCATGGTGTTCTTGGGAAGGAAAGGCAGGGAGAATTTTATTTTGAAAAGCTTATCTTCTCACAGCATTTACACTATGAACGATGATGCAACTTCACTGGGGGCGTGCGGGGTCAGTGAAGGCCAGGGAGCCTGGCAACATAGAAGAGCCACGGAGGCTGGCTGTGTGTGACCCCAAGGATGTCCGGCGACTCCTCCCACTTGGGGTGGGGGGTGGGGGGCGGGGGTGGAAGCGGGGGGCGAGATTCCTGTGTGTCTGTCTGCATTCATCAGTCGTGGGAGAGGAAAAACGACGTTCCCTCGACGATCCTTCTGAGTTCTTGCCTGAGAGGCCCCTGTCCCCAAAAGACAGCTCGAGAAGAGAGCGACCCACGGCTGAGGAACGCGTGCACCGTGACCCCCACGCAGGAGAAGCCCAAGCCAGGAGTCACTCGAAAGGGCGGGCTCTGAGTTTGAGCTTCTTCTCGAGGAAGATCTTGGTCCTCCTTTCAGGTCAGGAAGAAGAGGGAGAGGCAGAGCGGCAGAGCGTCCTCGTCGCCCACCCGTCGTTTCTGAAGCGCCTTCAATTCGAACTCAACTCATCTGTGTGCCAAAGCGGTCCATTTCGGGGTGGTTTGCCCTATTCCGGTTCCCTCCCCGCACGGAGAAAAATGTTCTGTCCCGATTCACTGAAATGCTCCCAAAGGGCCTTGGTGTGAGGCAGCGGACCTATGCCCATCCTGCCTCCTCTTGAAATCATTTCTACCGATACAGAAGAAGAGACACCACCCCCACCCACCATGGCCTGCCAAAGGCAGTGCAGCAGCTATCCCTGTGGGAGTGGGATCCGGTAGCACGCGAACATCAGTCCAACATCCCTTCCATCTCCATGAGTTCTCATGGAAAATGAGGATGTCCCATGACCGGGGATGGGGGGGAGTGGGGATGGGTGAGGGAGAGGGAGACAGAAAGCGAGGAAGGGAGAACGTGGAGGAGAGGCCAGGAGAGGGAGAGAGAGGAAAAAGAGGGAGGGAGGGAGGGAGGGAGGGAGGGAGGGAGGGAGGGAGAGACAGAGAGGGAGAGACAGGGAGGGACAGGGAGGGACAGGGAGGGAGAGACGGGGGGGGGGGTGTGGAGAGAGACAGAGACAGAGACAGAGAGAGACGAGAGGCAGAGAGACAGAGAGGGAGACAGAGAGAAAGAAAGAGAGGAGGCGGGAAGAAAGAGATAAAGTGGGGGAGGAAGAGCAGGGGTGGGGGAGAGCGCGAGCGCGCGCGCGCGCGCGCGCGAGAGAGAGAAAGAGAGAGAGAGAGAGAGAGAGAGAGAGAGAGAGAGAGAGAGAGAGAGAGAGAGACCGGGAGAAAGAAAGAGACAGCGAGTGGCAGAGACAGAGGCGGAGAGTGAGCGACAGGGAGCCAGGTAAAGGACACAGTGCTTGGGTATCTTCTGAGTGTTCGCACGTGTTTTCTGAGCTATGGAGATCAACGTCAGTCCCATGAGAAGAAGAGAATGTGCCAGCCCCAGCCAGCACTGCTTGTCTTTTGGCAGAGATGAGAGTTTTCTAAGTTCGGGGCCCCCAGTGAGGGAAGCCGCCCCTTGTGTTCTGCCCGTGACCCTGGTCGGGATGGATGGAGGACGAGGCGACGTGGTTGGGGCTTTCCCCCCTCCCCGCACCCCCCCCCCAAGTCGGGAACCTCTCTTTCTACCTCTTTGCACACTCCATTCATTCTGAGACCACCGTTGGCATAGTCCTTTCCATGTTAAACATGATACGCCCTTGCCAAGAGACCCAAGTTCTGGAACCTCCAATGGATCTCTCCTGTATGCGTGGACAAGATCTCTCCAGTCCATCCCGTCAGATGAATGATTCTCAATGATCCTGAAAAACATGGATGAGGGCTAGCGTGGCTAAGGGCTTCCCTGGCGGTCTAGTGGTTAGGTTAGGTCTCCATCCTTCCACTGCACGGAATTGAATGAATGAGTAAGTGAGTGAGTGAGTGAGTGAGTGAGTGAGTGAATGAATGAATGAATGAATGAATGAGTTTTAAAAGCGTTCATTAAAAAAGAACAAAAATAGAGTGGCTACCATCCCTCTCCCCCCTCCCTGGCCTCCGGCCCACGATCTAGAATCCCCTGCCCTCCTTGCTCCCAGTCAAATACCTCCGTCACTCAGAGGTTGGCCCCGCCCACCCAGCCGGCCCAGCCATCTGGTCGACCTCTTTGGACCGTATAAAAAGCGACCGACCGGCAGGTGGCGCCCGACAACGGGCAGTCGAGTGAGCGGGCCGCATCGGGATCGGGATCGGGATCGGGAGCAGCGGGGCGGCGGGGCGGCGGGGCGGCGGGGACACGATGACGAACCCGATCCTCCTGGTGCGCATTTCACCGCTCAGCGACGGCCGCGGACGGGGCACTGGGGACCTGGGGACACCGGGGGCCGGGGACCGGGGACCGCGGACCGCGGACCCGGAAGCATTTTTCTCCAACGTCCCTGCGATTCCACGGAAGGTTGACAGCGGCAGGGCGGCCTCAGCCGTCACGAGTACGCCGAGGATTTAGAACTCGGAGCTAAGAATTTCCTTTG
>NW_028138812.1:100000-102500 GCF_964270905.1 Leucopleurus acutus | reverse complement strand
CGTGAGCACTCCACCCGGGGACGCCGCCGGCCGCGGCGGCCGCGGCGGGCGACACCCTCACGTGGGCGAGGCCGGCTCGATCCCAGACGGGGAAGGGGGCACGGAGGGCTGGGGGCCGGGGAGGGCCGGCGGCCACGGGGAGGGGACGGCACGCGCACACACGGCGGCGAGGGCCGCGGGGCAGGGGCGCAGGGGCGCCCGCCCAGGGACGGGAAGGGCCGAGGCACGACCGGGCCCGCCAGGGAAACGAGCGCGGGGTCCCACCGCCACACACACGAGGGCGGTCCCACGACGCCTGGGACGCCGGCCGGCCCCGGCCACCCCGGGGTCTCCCACGACCCGGCCCCGCCGCCGGGGCCCGTGTGCGACGGTTTTCCCCCCGCGTGACACGGAGGGACCCGTCCGCCCAAACTCAACCTCCTCCGTCCTTCGCCACATCCGCCTTCATCTGAGTCCGACCCCCGGGGCTCGCGCCCCAGGGAAACGCTCCCGAGCGAGGCGACCCGCACCGTGCCCACACACCGCCCCCGGCCGCGACTCGCGGCGAGGGCAGGCGCGACGGGCTCCTCGCGGCTGCGGGACTGGGGAGTCGGGACGCCCGTGCGTCCCCGAACCCCACCTCGGGCTCGCCACCGCGCGGGTCAGTCACCGCACGCGCACGCGCACACACGGCCCCGCGCCGGACGCCGGCCTGGCGGGACCCTCCCCCGACTCAGAGGGGGGAGGCGCGGGCCGCGGTAGACAAAGAGCGGCGCTCGGCCCCACCGCGGGGCCGGCGCAAGCCCTCCCGCGAGGGCGAGGGCCTCTGCCGCCCACGTGGCTCTGGCGGTGGCCACCGTGGCCACCGCACGCTCGGGAGGGGCAGCGGCTGGGGGGTCCGGTACCCCAAGGCTCCCTCTCGGATCGCTAGAGAAGGCTTTCTCACCGAGGGTGCGTCATCCCCCACCCATCGTCTCTGCCCTTCGGGCCCACGGAGGCGCTCCACGAGCCACCAAGTCCACGACTGGCCGTGGGAGGGGTGGGGGGGGTCTGCGGTATGGGTAAGCACACGGCCCACTGGAGCGTTCGCGGCCACAGCCTCGGGGGCACAGCCTCTGCCGCCCCCCAGGCTCGTCCACCGGGCTCCGGAAGGGGGGAGCACGCCCGAGAAGCGCGACAGACGCCCCCCCTTCTCGCAGGCCCCGGCCCGACACGATCGCACCCACGCCCCTGTGCGACTCCCCCCACACACGCAAGTGGGGGGCGGCGGCACACGCGGCGTCGGCCCGGCCACGAAGTCAGTCCCCCCACGGCACACCGTGGGAGGACGATGGCGACGAGGCGGCAGGCCCCCGTCCCCCACCGAAGCAGAGAAACAGAGGCAAGCCCCCGCGCCCTTTACCGTCTCGACCCCCCCCGCGAGAGCCACTCACGGGACACACCACCGCGGCGGAGACCCCGAGGAGCACGCTGGGAAAAGGGAACGACACCACCGCTCGGCCTCGCGCGCCTGAGGGACGACCTGGAGCGCTCCAGGGGCACCACAGAGGACCGAGCAAGTCACGCTCACGCGCCGGCAGCGGGCGCGCGGCGCAGCGGCGGGACGGCCCCCACCGACGCGGGGAGGACCGCCCGCGAGGCACACGCCAAGGAGGCGAAGCGAGAGCGTCTGCTGCGTCCGAGGACCACGGCCCCGCCCACGCCGTGAGGCAGGAGGCGGGAGACCGCAGGCCAGGGCCGGAGACCACCACCCCTGCCTCCCACACACCCCTCGGCAGGCCGGGCAGGGCGTGACAAGAGAGGCGAGGGGCCCGCGGACAGAACGAGAAGAGCGGTCCCGTTCGCCAAGAACGTCCGTCCCTCGACTGGCGCGACTTAAGGCCCGGCCCAGGAGAGCGCGACATCACCACATCGATCAGTCAATCCAGAGAGCCAGGGGCCACGAGGGCCCCGAGGGGGGAGGGCCACGGCGAGGACCCTCACCGGAGGAGCCTGCTTCAGCCTCAGCCGGCACCCAGCCCCCCCTTCTCTCTCTCTGCCTTCTCGGGCAACAGTGGCCGACGACCCCGCGAGGAGAACGCCTGACACGTGGCACGGAGCCTGCGGGGTGGGGTCGTCTCAGCCAACCCCCGGGTGCCTGCGGCGGGGAAGGGGAGTCACACGGGGTAGAAGACCCACGCACCACCTCGCCCCGCCGCCCTCGGGTGAGCCAGAGACCGGAGGCGGCACCGCGGGTCGGGTCAGCCGGGCGCACACACGAGAGCCGGCGCGCAGGCCCAAGCGGGCGGCTCAAGCGGCAAGGGCCGGTTCGGGCGCCAGACGGCGGTCCAAAGCCCAGCGCCCCGCGCGCGTCCAGAGTCCCAGAACCCCCAGCGAGACACGCCAGAGGAGACCGTGTCAGCACCTATCTGGTGGTAAAAAAGGCCCATTTCAGGCGAAAAAAATCACGGCGCCCGGCAGCGGGGCCCATCCACGAACCTCGGGGGCGCTCCCCGGACCTCGGCCCGGCTACCTCTCCCCA
>NW_028138812.1:85000-95000 GCF_964270905.1 Leucopleurus acutus | reverse complement strand
GATTCTTGCACAGCAGTGCCATAGAAACGAAGATCGCTTCCACAAGACTCTAAGGTCAGCAAAGCAAAACTTTTTTTAAAATTTATTTTATTATTATTATTATCATTATTATTATTTTATTAAAAGAGATAGCTGGTACACAAGGGAGAAGGCGGTGGGGGGGGGGCGGGGGGGGTTGGGGGGGAGAGACACCTCCCCGAGTTGCTCTGATCACGGAAGGGAGAGTTTGTCTCGGGATCACCGATCGTTCCCAGAAATCCTCCAAATTCTCGGATCTGCAGCAGCTGGTTGCACGGTGGCTACCTATGGGGAATAGCAAGCGCTTCCACGAGGGGAAAGAAGCACATGAGAATTTTCTGCAAGAAAGCACAGGAACAGATAAGGGTTAAATGTACAGTGGAGCTCCTCGTCTTGGGACAACTAGGTATAGTCGTGGGTGTCAACAGAGGTAAAGTTAATCTTTTACTCCCGAGAGCCTCGTGTGTGTGTGTGTGTGTGTGTGTGTGTGTGTGTGTGTGTGTGTGTGTGTGTGTGCGTGTGCGTGGGTGGGTGGGTGTGGGTGGGTGTGCGGGTGTGTGTCGGAGACTCAGGCCCCCAGGGCCTCTGTTCTTTAGCTGGCAAGGCCTGTTTGGCCCTAGGCCACTCCCCAGTCCTTTTCCAAAATGTCTGTAGGTCTGTCTCATGCGTGCGTACGTACGTACGTACGTACGTACGTACCTCCCTCCCTCCCTCCCTCCCTACCTACCTACCTACCTAGAGATCGACATGACCAGAGATTTCATAGCTTTCATTTAAAAACTTTTAGTCAGCCACGAAGCAGGTAGTACAATCGAAAATTCGCTCTCTTGCTTATCTATAAAGAACCGTTGGAATAGGTGACGTTTATTTCCTCCGATGGCTAAGGCTTTTTATTATTTGTGGGGAAAGACTTTTAAGATTCGTGTTGGTCCCGAAGGAGACGGCAAATTAGTGTTTGGCTGAGGGAGCCCTTCCACCGGTTTGTATTCTTAAAGAGACCACGTCCCCCTCCCCTCCCCCCGTTGTTATTTTTTGGGGGTTTTTTTTGTTTGTTTGTTTGTTTCCGTTTTGGTTTTTCTGTTTTTTCTTTCTTTCTTTTTTTTTTTTTCCTTCCCTTTGGTTTCAGGTTCTACCTCATCCAGTCCACTGGCCTTAGTCTCAGTCAGGCCATCGCAGGCTGTGTTCACATTTCAGAGGCGGTAGAGATGTGCAAGATCAAGACAGTTCACCCAGAGAACTGGGCGGCGGGTGCTTTGCTGACATCGAAAAGCTGATCTGCTCATCATGCAGTTCCATTTCCCTTCCTCGTCCTCCTCGTCCTCCTCGTCCTCCTCGTCCTCCTCGTCCTCCTCCACCTCGTCCCCGTCCTCGTCCTCCTCCTCGTCCTCCTCCACCTCGTCCTCGTCCTCGTCCTCGTCCTCGTCCTCGTCCTCGTCCTCGTCCTCGTCCTCCTCCTCCTCCTCGTCCTCGTCCTCGTCCTCGTCCTCCTCCTCCTCGTCCTCGTCCTCGTCCTCGTCCTCGTCCTCGTCCTCGTCCTCCTCCTCCTCCTCCTCCTCCTCGTCCTCCTCCTCCTCCTCCTCCTCCTCCTCCTCCTCCTCCTCCTCCTCCTTCTGTGTGCTTCTTTCTGTCAAGGAGAAGATTTCCAACTCAAATGCAGACCAAAAGATTTCTAGGTTCCAAAACTTCAGGGTTCCATGGATCATGGTGTCCAAAATCTGCACAGGGCCTTCAATAACGGCCCTCGTTCTCAGCGCACACAAGTCAACCCCAGACCAAGGCACCCTAAGGGCAAAAACCCTCCAAGGTTTCTCCCATTAGACCCCGAACGTCAGCACACACCCCCTCCCCCGGTTTCTATTTCGTATCGCGTGCGCTCAGGCAGACGGCAAACACATCGATCGATCATTTTCCTTTAACGTGTTTCATGAACGTCGCACTGGCCAAAGAAACCTAGGTGTGGAAAAGCTCATCCCTGCGTAAAAGGCTTTGGCTTCTCAGTGAAGGGGTCGAGCCGAGGGACCCAGGCCCCTCTGTCAACTTTTCACTGGATTCATTGGCCTCGCTCTTGTCCCAAGCGACGGCTGGTCAGATTTCTCATGGTCATGTTTTGCCTTCTGGCTTTAGCAAGGGTCTTCAACTGGGGTAAAAAGAGCAGGCTTGTTTGGGGCGCTTTCATGGTGGGGAGGAGGGGGTGGTGGCCCATAGAGGTAGGTCCCTTCGATTCACCCCATCTCAGGTAGTGCCCTATGCAAAACGTTTGTTTTCATACCATCAGGATCCTACCTTTGGAGAGTTTCCCTGCCTTAAACGTCCTCTGCCCTCCGCCTATTCATCCACCATCCACCACCCCCCCGCTGACCCGTTCATCCCGTCCATGGTTTTTCTCTTCCGAGAAAGCATGTTACCTACGGCTCGTCCCCAGGCTACGTACGTGTCCATTCACCTCCTGAAAGACATGTCTCGGTCACCTCCGAGAGAGTTCTTGGCAGTGAGGAATAAAACCGCCACCGTCAAGGTCCGCATGCAGGTTTCTGCGTGGACCTCAGCCGTTCGACTCCCCGCGTCACCTCGGGTCCATTCATAGCAAGGAGTCCTCCGAGGGCCGGGTCTTACGGTGAGAGCGTGTTTGGCTGTGAAAAACACCACCCCTGTTCACAGAGTTCCCAAAGACGGGGGGGTGGGGGGTGGGGGGGTTGGGATGGGGGTCGGGGTGGAGCTGAGGAGGGCACGGCACGTCAGCATACCGAAGCGTCCGGAACCCCGAGGAGGCGGGCAAGGAAGGAAGATGTCCCCGGGACAAAACCTTCCCTCCCCGTCCTTAGGGTCGATGGCTGGACCTGAGAATTCCATGGACACGAGACGGATTTGTGAAACCAGAATTCCAAGAAAGGGGACCTGGCTGGCCGAGACCCCAAAATGAGTCTCTTTGGGGTTTGTTAGGGTGGCAGGCCAGGAGACACCCACCGTGTTCCACCCGACTCCCAAATGGGGCGAGTTTATCGAAGAAAAAAAAAAAAAAGCCAAACCAAAAGCAAACACACACGCAGACAGAAACCCCACCAAAACACACACACACACACACACACACACACACACACACACACACACACACACACACACACACACACACCCTCTGGGTGCGCTATCTGCTGTCCACGATTTCCTGTGCCTTTTGGACATGGCTGATAGGGATGGGCATGAAACGGCAGGACAGCAAGCTGGCATCTCGGCCGGCCTAGAGAAGTTTCCCGAGTGAAGTATCAGAACCAGGGCGGGGTGGGGATGGGGGGCGCAGAGAGAGGCGGGGAAGGGGGGCCCACGTCACCTGGGAGAGAAGCGGGGGGAGGGGGGCGCTGACCGACCTCGGTTCACCCCGTCCCCCTCCGGCCGAGAACCTGCCTTCGCTTCCTGCCCTCAGGTGTGTGAGAGGAGCAGGTTTCTTTCCCATAACTACCAACACATCATTTCAGTCTTGTTTGTGGGTTTCTTTTTGTGTGTTCGTTTTCTGGACGAGGCCAAAGAACCCTTCCAGTGAGTGGAGGCGTGTGTACAAAGGAGGATCTGACAGGACGGGAGGGTGCGGGTCAGTCCCTGTGCCAAGAAACCCAGAGAATCTGTCGTAGCTGAGGCTCGGGCCTTTTGCAGAAATAGGCCAAGAGAGTTCAGAGTTGATCCTTCACTGCCAAAGAGTCATCACAGCAGTTTCCTGGAAGGGATTGTGTTGCAGGAGCCAGCGTGGTGGCCCTCAGGCCTCAGGCCTCAGGCCTCAGCCCGGCAGGCAGGCAGGCAGGCAGGCAGCGGCTATTGTCTGTTGGTCCCGCCCCCACCCCCACCCCCACCCCCGTTCCTTCTCCAGAGCTCCTTCCTAAGTCCCCTGGACTGACCTTTGCCAGGAGCGGGGGAGGGGAGGGGAGGTCCGGACGATTCATTCGGCAGGGCCTCGTTCAATCGCTCCATTCAAATGCAGAAAGCTCTCCGGCCAAGTCGGAGCCTTTGACTTTGCCTCGAGCTTCTCTTTAATGAATGGCTCTGTCTTTTTTCTTTCCCCAATTTCCCCACCCTTAGGCTGTCCCCTCCAAACTGCAGGGAGGGAAGGAGGGAGAGAGGTAAGGGATGGGAGGAGGTTGTGTGAGAAACAGGCCTTTTTTTCCAGGCAAAAGATGTCCCCTCCTTTTCCTAACCCAGGAAACCCCACTACACCATTTGAGAATCATGGACATGCATGGAAGCAGATGTCTTCACTTGAGATCTTCCTCCGCAGGAGGACAGAAAGGCGGGCCAGTGTGTCCCTCTTGTGCTGCCCGGTTCTTAAGTCACTTGAATTCAAAATAATCAATAGAGCATGGAGGCAGATTTTGGGGCGGCCTACTCTGGAGCCCAAGAGTTCCCTCCTCTGAAAGTTCCTTGGAACATATTAAAGCTGAGCTGGTGACTCGTGTGTGTAGGGGTGTGTGTGTGTGTGTGTGTGTGTGTGTGTGTGTGTGTGTGAGAAGGAGATTTCTAGATGTCAGGGTCGAAGCAACTTTAGAAGTCTGAAACACCTCTGATGATGTCGTCGGGTGTTTGGTTCAAATTTCGGAGTGGCTCTCAAAGAAACAGGCACGAGGATTGTTTCCATAGGAGCCGTTGTGGCCGTTTCGTCAAGTTCTCTAGCTTCCGTTTGCAGAGCTTCAGGCAAAGGGCCATTTTAGTTCTCAGTGAGGCCAAGTCAAAAGGGTGGGAGAAAATGGCAAACGTTCATGGGGAGAGTCGTAGCCAGATATTGGAGGGAACTCAAAAAACTTCGGGATGCAGTCCAGTTTTCAGGTTAAGAACAACACCCTAAGGGAAACGAGTAGCTCCAGAACTTCATATCCACAAGTGAGTATCCCCGTTTTATGGAAACATAATTTTGGCCTCCAAGTAACGTATGCAAATAACTCGGTTGCCAAGGAAATAAGAAGCCTCACTGAGAGTTTCTGAATTAAGGAAGGTAGGGAGAAAAAGATCAGTGATTCCATCCTGCTGACAGAGGTATAAGTTACCAAATGGATGTCCATCTTTAAAAATAAAAAAAAGAAAAAAGAAAATTGGGTTTTGTTGGTTTGTTTCTGTTTTTCCTTGTCTCTGGAAAACAAAAGATTTAAGAATCAGTCCTAATCCCTCTATCTCTCTGTCTCTTCTTTCTCTCTGTCTCTCTCTGTCTCAGTGTCTCTGTCTCTCTCTGTCTCTGTCTCTGTCTCTGTCTCTCTCTCTCTCTCTCTCTCTCCCTCCTCTCTCTCTCTCTCTCCATATATACATATACATATATATATACATACATGTATATATATACATATACCTACATACGCGTGTGTGTGTGTATGTGTGTGTGTGTGTGTGTGTGTGTGTGTGTGTGTATATATATATATATATATATATATATATAAATGTATTTTACGTAGGGTTTTTTTTTTTTTCAGATTCTTTTCTCTCATAGGCTTATTACAAAGTATTGAGTAGCGTTTCCTGTGCTATATAGTAGGAGGCGCTTGCTTGTTGATTACCGATTTTATGTACAGTCATGTGTACATGTTCATCCCAACCCCCTAAGTTATCCCCCGCTTCCCCAATCCGTCCTACTTTACACAAGTAGTCATACACATTATCATCCTGTTCATCAGTTCATTCAACCCCGTGTAAGTCATCCTTGTTCTCCTTGGAGTCCAGTCTTTCCATCGGTTCTGCCGACCTTGCCTGATGATCGAGCGTGACTGGACGAGTGACGGTTCCAAAAAGTTTGCAAGAGCTTCTGTGAAGGATTGTAGGATTTGCCCAGCGAAGCGGGTGCCGTGATCTGATCACAGGGGAGGCTGTGGAAGGTAGACCCCAAGTGGCAAACCCATTTTGTTTTTTTACCGGTCTCTGTGCCACGGTGAGGACATCAGGCTTGCAGTGAGTGAGGGAAGACTTCAACCCACACGGAAGACATACCTACGGCCACAAGAATGTTTGGATGACCCCTACTAAGTGGCAGTGGAATGAAGTCCAGTGGCTGGGGTTCAGAGGGTCCAGAGAGAGGAGGCTTTCTTTCCAGAGAGAAAAATAGTTCCCCCCCGCCCCCCTCCCCCCCCCCCCCCAGGGTTACAAGCATGACAGGTCAGACGTTGCCGGTAGACTGTAGAAATCTTCCCGCCAATGTCTATGTACAATTGGGGTCATCTTCAAGGCACCATGGGTGGGTGAAGGAATGCAAGGTGGGGGGGTGGGGGTGGGGGAGGGGGGAGGTCGGCCAGGGAGTAACCAACCGGCCGGGCCGCCGTCTCCCGTCTGCCATAGCCCCGACCGGCTGTTGACAGGACAGAATGGACTCGATCCACGTGTGCCCCGCCACCCCCACCACCTTTCCACAGGCTGTTGTTGCTGCCTTGGCGTGAACGTCGGTTAGAACACCTCCCTGATACTGGGTTCCGTCCCTTTCGTGTGAGCCTCCATTTTGACGACGACAGACAACCCTTTATGCCAGGGCAGAGAAGACTTCCAGGAAGAAACATCCCATCATGTCTGGAACAGTTAGAACACATCGGTGTACAGACACAAGCCAAAGTAGACTTCACGTTGTTCCTTCCTCTTCGACGACGCTTCCCGTGTCATCGATGCTCTCCAAGAAACGTACTCAGTTTCATCTCTCTCGTTTCTCAGGAGAGAGAACACATTTTTGGGCTATTTCGAGGGCCCTCTCCTCCTGCATCCTAACTCAAAGTGCGTTCTAAGTCCAAAGGACTTCACCTGTCCTTCAACCGGGGGGCAAGTGTGTCCAAAATATCCAAAAGGTTGTAAAGCACTTAATCGGATATAGGTCACTGTGAAACAGTGCTTCGCTAGCCAGGTCACCGACATCCCAAGGAGAGACTTGCTAGGCAGAGAGAGAAGCTTCTTCTTCAGTTCCGAGCCACACCTGGTTCTTTGAATCTCGAGAGGACTAAGCTGATGTGAGTCCTCCGAGACCTGATAACGGCAACCTAGAAAATAAGTGATGACTTTTGACAAGGCATAAGCTTTTCTTTCTTGCTTCCTTTTTCCTTCCTTCCTTCCTTCCTTCCTTCCTTCCTTCCTTCCTTCCTTCCTTCCTTCCTTCCTTCCTTCCTTCCTTCCTTCCCTCCCTTCCTTCCCTCCCTTCTCTCCTTAAAGATAAAGGAAGAAACCTTTCCTAATCTAATCTGATCTCTCATGATGGACAGAGCAGACCGATGAAAGAAAAACCCAAACCCTAAACCCAAACCTTGTCCTTTTAACATAGAGAGACAACTAAATTCTATTTTTGCACATGTTTCACGTTGATACGAAAACTCATTTCTGTCTTTGAATCCATCCTCATCTTATCCAGTCAGTCCTGACCACGGATCCGATTCCTTTCCAAAGACCGTTTTCTTCACACACCTTTTCCAATCGTCTGTGCCCATTTTTAGCCTGTCCCTCGTTTTCTTTCTTTTCCATTGAGAAGTGACCACCTTTAGGACTAAAATCTCTTTCTCCTTCCCCCAAACATTATCTGCGTATCTTCTACTTTGCCTCCCCACTCCCCCAAAAAAGTCCTCTTCCTACCATGAGGATGGCGACATCAGGTAGCTTGGACCACACACGTTCCGTTCCTTCTTTAGAATGCCTCGTCCTTGGACACTGTCTGTTTTTTTTTTTTTTTTTTCTTCAGTCAGTGAAAGTAAGGAAGCCAACCACAGTGAACAGTGTGAACATGGAATACTTTGTAGAAGTCTAGGCTCCTACCGAGTACACTCTTTCCCTAAAGCACAAGATCTATCTAGGCATGGAACCAAACACGCTCAGTCTCTCCTCCGTAAAAGGTCCAAAGCAGGGAGACCCTTAGACTTGTGGAGCCGTGAACATTTCAGTATTTTATCTTATGTGGAGGTGATGTAGACACTCGCTGAGATTTCACCCTGCCAATGGCACTTAGCCAACCTCTAAGCCTAGAGATGACCAGAGATGTGGGAAAGTCTTGAAGTCGGCCTATGGAAAACGATCATTGGGGGGAGAGTTCCCCTTAAACATCCTTATCTCGTTAACATCTATGCCCTCTATTCGTTATGAGCAGTCCTACTCAGATGATTCGTGAACATTTCACGAGGCATGAGGGCGGTTCATTTCGTCATGATGTCTACACCTCCCGCCCCCCTCCCCTTTCACGTGAGAGATTTTCTTCCTGATTTCAGAGGGGAGAAGTAAAAGAGAGTCAGAGTGTCCCTCTCGTGGTGTTGTCAGTCTAATTCCAAAACTTCTCTATGCCACGGAGGCACGTTTGGGGGCGGCCTACTCAGGGCCCCAAGACTTTCAAAGTCAAACTCAAGGAGGACGTAAATGTACTTCATGCCACCGAACCCGAACCCAAACCGGTGAACCCGATGGCTTACTAGGAGATGACGTGTCATTGGCCCACCCATTTAAGACACGGAACCAGACACCCTCTCCTCGATGACTCGGAGCAAGTGAGTTCCTGGGGGTGGGGTGGGGTGGGGTGGGGTGGGGTGGGGTGGGGTGGGGTGGGGAGGGTGTCTGTCGGAGAGGGTCCTCTGGTCCAGGTGGGTCCATAAGCACTGCACATGACAGTAGGTGTTCATGGTGTTCTTGGGAAGGAAAGGCAGGGAGAATTTTATTTTGAAAAGCTTATCTTCTCACAGCATTTACACTATGAACGATGATGCAACTTCACTGGGGGCGTGCGGGGTCAGTGAAGGCCAGGGAGCCTGGCAACATAGAAGAGCCACGGAGGCTGGCTGTGTGTGACCCCAAGGATGTCCGGCGACTCCTCCCACTTGGGGTGGGGGGTGGGGGGCGGGGGTGGAAGCGGGGGGCGAGATTCCTGTGTGTCTGTCTGCATTCATCAGTCGTGGGAGAGGAAAAACGACGTTCCCTCGACGATCCTTCTGAGTTCTTGCCTGAGAGGCCCCTGTCCCCAAAAGACAGCTCGAGAAGAGAGCGACCCACGGCTGAGGAACGCGTGCACCGTGACCCCCACGCAGGAGAAGCCCAAGCCAGGAGTCACTCGAAAGGGCGGGCTCTGAGTTTGAGCTTCTTCTCGAGGAAGATCTTGGTCCTCCTTTCAGGTCAGGAAGAAGAGGGAGAGGCAGAGCGGCAGAGCGTCCTCGTCGCCCACCCGTCGTTTCTGAAGCGCCTTCAATTCGAACTCAACTCATCTGTGTGCCAAAGCGGTCCATTTCGGGGTGGTTTGCCCTATTCCGGTTCCCTCCCCGCACGGAGAAAAATGTTCTGTCCCGATTCACTGAAATGCTCCCAAAGGGCCTTGGTGTGAGGCAGCGGACCTATGCCCATCCTGCCTCCTCTTGAAATCATTTCTACCGATACAGAAGAAGAGACACCACCCCCACCCACCATGGCCTGCCAAAGGCAGTGCAGCAGCTATCCCTGTGGGAGTGGGATCCGGTAGCACGCGAACATCAGTCCAACATCCCTTCCATCTCCATGAGTTCTCATGGAAAATGAGGATGTCCCATGACCGGGGATGGGGGGGAGTGGGGATGGGTGAGGGAGAGGGAGACAGAAAGCGAGGAAGGGAGAACGTGGAGGAGAGGCCAGGAGAGGGAGAGAGAGGAAAAAGAGGGAGGGAGGGAGGGAGGGAGGGAGGGAGGGAGGGAGAGACAGAGAGGGAGAGACAGGGAGGGACAGGGAGGGACAGGGAGGGAGAGACGGGGGGGGGGTGTGGAGAGAGACAGAGACAGAGACAGAGAGAGACGAGAGGCAGAGAGACAGAGAGGGAGACAGAGAGAAAGAAAGAGAGGAGGCGGGAAGAAAGAGATAAAGTGGGGGAGGAAGAGCAGGGGTGGGGGAGAGCGCGAGCGCGCGCGCGCGAGAGAGAGAGAAAGAGAGAGAGAGAGAGAGAGAGAGAGAGAGAGAGAGAGAGAGAGAGAGAGAGAGAGAGAGAGAGAGAGACCGGGAGAAAGAGACAGCGAGTGGCAGAGACAGAGGCGGAGAGTGAGCGACAGGGAGC
>NW_028138812.1:75000-77500 GCF_964270905.1 Leucopleurus acutus | reverse complement strand
GGGCGGGGCGGGGAGGCCGGGGGTGGCGGCCGGGAGACGCACGACACCCGAGCGCGCCGCAGAGCCGGCGCCGTCACGTCACGGAGGGGAGGACGGCAGACGACGGGGGTGGGGGCGGGGGGACGGGAGAGGACGACGAGGAGGACGAGGAGCGGGAGCAGCGGACGGGAGAGGGCGGCGGGCGGCGCGGAGGGCAAGGCGGTGGGGAGAAAACCCGGCGGTCGCCCCCCGACCGCCGGGTCCTCCTCCCCGCGCCTCCTTCCGCGACCGACTCCCAACCCTCTCTCGCTCTCCCCTCTCTCTCCCCCCCCCGTCTCCGTTCTCCGCCTCTCCACCCCTCACGCCGCCGACGCCGCACAGCCTCCACGCAGCCGCGAGACGGCCCCGCCACGACGAGCGACGGACGGACGACGCCGTGCGCCCCCGCCGCCCACCACCGACAGGCGCCCACCGCCGGCCGGCTCGGGGAGCGTGCACGAAGCGCCGAGCGGCGCGGCCGCAGCCCGGGGGAAAGCGCGCGGCGGCAGGCGACGCCGCGGCGTCCCGCGGGTCGCCGCCGGGGCACGCATCCCCGGGGCGCGGCCGCGCACGCACGACCGGGCCTCGCCCCGAGACGCCCGCCCCGACACGGCGAGGCGAGGCGGCGGGGGCGGGCACGGACCCCGGACGCGCGGGTCGGGGCCCCGCGGAGGAGGCGGGCCGGACCTCGCCGGGACGCCGCCGGGGGCGGGCGGCGTACGACGGCGGAACGGACGCGGCCCAACCACCACCGCCGGCCCCGGCCGCGAGGGCGCGGGACCGTCCCCGCCCACCGACACCCCGGGGGTAGCGCCCAGAGACCGCTTGCGGCGCGAGGGCGCTTCCCGAAGGGGGACCGACCGCGGAGGCCACGCGGCCAGGGCCTCGTCGCGAGCTCTCTCTCTCTAACCCCTTTCTCTTTCCCGCTCGCGGGCAGCGCGCCCCCGTGGCCGGGGGGCGCCGCGTCTGCACTTAGGGGGACGGAGGGCCCCGGCGGGCCCTGCGAGCAAACCCCCAGCCGCGCCACCCCCGGGAAGGCGCGCGCACGCACGCACACCCCGGGGGGGGCGATTGATCGTCAAGCGACGCTCAGACAGGCGTAGCCCCGGGAGGAACCCGGGGCCGCAAGTGCGTTCGAAGTGTCGATGATCAATGTGTCCTGCAATTCACATTAATTCTCGCAGCTAGCTGCGTTCTTCATCGACGCACGAGCCGAGTGATCCACCGCTAAGAGTCGTACGAGTTTTGGTTTCTCTGGGTTTCGGCGGGGGAGGGCCCCCCGCCGGTGGCACGGCACCTTCCCCCGGAGGGGCTGCCCCTGGCCGGCCAAGTCAGACAGAAAACAAGCAGACCGGAGGGGGCCGGAGGGTTTCACACCACGGGGCGCCCGGCACCGACCCCGCGGGCGGGGCGGGCTCGGACACCCCACAGGCGCCCGGGGGGTTCCCACCTGTCCCCCCCAACCCAACCGTGCGTGCGCACGCACACACAGACACACACACACACACACAGGGGACGCGGGGCGCGCAGGCGCGCGGCGCACGGCCCCGGCCCGCACCACGGCCGCCGGGTAGCCCCCTCCCGACGGCCGCGGCGGGGTGGACCGGCGGCGCCGCGGCGGCGCGGCGCCCCGGCCCCGTGTGTGGTGAGGTGCCGGTGGTGGGGGGGGTGAAGCGGAGCCTGGGGGAGAAGGGAGGGGCCTCCCGACTCCCCGCGGGCCCGACCGCCCCGACCCCAAGGCGGACGGGCGACCCCCCATGGGTCTTTAAACCTCCGCGCCGGGACGCGCTAGGTACCTGGAGAGGGGGGAGGCGGGCGAGGCGTGGGGGGTGGGGCTGGGCGCGGGGCGCCCCCACGCTCACCGCCGCCCGGACACCGACCGACACGCTTCTCCGCCCGCGGCCGCCCGCAACACGCGGGGCCTCGGCGCTACCGGCCCGTGACGCGGGACCCCGGCCGGGGGGGCCGGGCCGACCGCCACACGAGACACCACGGCCACCGCCCGACGACGCCCCCACCCGTGTGTCCCCGAAACCGGGCGGAGACCTTCCCCACGCTCGCGCCCGGACACGGCCCTCTCTGCTCCTGAACCCCAAACCCCCGGCCCCCGTGGCCCTAGCCCGGCCCGCGCCCGCGTTCCCGGGGCCCCCCTTGTCGCCACCGAGGGCGTAAGGGGAGCTTCGACGGGAAGCGGGTGGCGAGCGCGGGCAGGGGGCGCACGGGGAGGGAGGGCGTGAAAGAGAGAGAGAGCCGGACGGACGACGGAGGGAGGCGAGGTCCCGGGGCTCGGGACACAGGTAAAGAGGCGCCCGCCGAGGGGGCGGAGGGCACGGAGCGGAGGACCCACGACCGACCGGCGGGGAACCGGCCCAGGGCCGGCGGCGGGAAGGCGACGGGCGGGCGGGCGGGCGGCCCCCCCGGGGGGAGCCGCCACCGCCACGCCACCGCCGCGCCACCCACCCCGAGACGCACCGGAGGCTCC
>NW_028138812.1:67500-70000 GCF_964270905.1 Leucopleurus acutus | reverse complement strand
GCAGGCCCCCGTCCCCCACCGAAGCAGAGAAACAGAGGCAAGCCCCCGCGCCCTTTACCGTCTCGACCCCCCCCGCGAGAGCCACTCACGGGACACACCACCGCGGCGGAGACCCCGAGGAGCACGCTGGGAAAAGGGAACGACACCACCGCTCGGCCTCGCGCGCCTGAGGGACGACCTGGAGCGCTCCAGGGGCACCACAGAGGACCGAGCAAGTCACGCTCACGCGCCGGCAGCGGGCGCGCGGCGCAGCGGCGGGACGGCCCCCACCGACGCGGGGAGGACCGCCCGCGAGGCACACGCCAAGGAGGCGAAGCGAGAGCGTCTGCTGCGTCCGAGGACCACGGCCCCGCCCACGCCGTGAGGCAGGAGGCGGGAGACCGCAGGCCAGGGCCGGAGACCACCACCCCTGCCTCCCACACACCCCTCGGCAGGCCGGGCAGGGCGTGACAAGAGAGGCGAGGGGCCCGCGGACAGAACGAGAAGAGCGGTCCCGTTCGCCAAGAACGTCCGTCCCTCGACTGGCGCGACTTAAGGCCCGGCCCAGGAGAGCGCGACATCACCACATCGATCAGTCAATCCAGAGAGCCAGGGGCCACGAGGGCCCCGAGGGGGGAGGGCCACGGCGAGGACCCTCACCGGAGGAGCCTGCTTCAGCCTCAGCCGGCACCCAGCCCCCCCTTCTCTCTCTCTGCCTTCTCGGGCAACAGTGGCCGACGACCCCGCGAGGAGAACGCCTGACACGTGGCACGGAGCCTGCGGGGTGGGGTCGTCTCAGCCAACCCCCGGGTGCCTGCGGCGGGGAAGGGGAGTCACACGGGGTAGAAGACCCACGCACCACCTCGCCCCGCCGCCCTCGGGTGAGCCAGAGACCGGAGGCGGCACCGCGGGTCGGGTCAGCCGGGCGCACACACGAGAGCCGGCGCGCAGGCCCAAGCGGGCGGCTCAAGCGGCAAGGGCCGGTTCGGGCGCCAGACGGCGGTCCAAAGCCCAGCGCCCCGCGCGCGTCCAGAGTCCCAGAACCCCCAGCGAGACACGCCAGAGGAGACCGTGTCAGCACCTATCTGGTGGTAAAAAAGGCCCATTTCAGGCGAAAAAAATCACGGCGCCCGGCAGCGGGGCCCATCCACGAACCTCGGGGGCGCTCCCCGGACCTCGGCCCGGCTACCTCTCCCCAACACTTCCCCATCCACAGCAGCCCCGGAGCTCTCTCGGGGCCATCTGGTCGACCCGAGGAGCCCGGGGGGGTGGGGGGCGGCAGAGTGGGGCGGGGCGGGACGGGGCGGGGCGGGGCGGGAGGGCCGGGAAAACGTGGCAGAGGCAGCGAGCGGGCCGGGGTCGCCCTCCCCGGATCGCCCGCGCGAGCAGGTACCGTACCGCGGGTCCCTCCGTGTCCCCGGGCGAAGACTCGGTTAAAGAAAAGGAAATATCCCACTCTGCCGCCTCTGACGAGCGGGGCCCACGAGGGACCGCGCCCGGGCCCAGGCCGCCCTATCCGGGCCACCCAGTACGACTCGGGCCGGTCCCCACCGCCACCCCCACCCCGGCCGGGACTCGCGGTGGAGGAGGGGGCGGGGGAGGGTGAGAAAAAGTCGCGTCCGCCGACCGGGACCCACGTGGGCCCGCTCAAGGGCCGGGTGCGCCCTCCCCGGCCACCCGCGCGAGCAGGTCCCGGTCCGTCCGCGTCCCCGGACCCAGGGGGACTTAAACATTTTCGCACGGAGGCACCTCCCAGGCGACCGGAGCCCACGAGGGACCGCACCCGGGCCCGGGCCTCTCTCTCCGGGTCACCCCTCGCGGCCCAGCCCGGTCCCCACCTCCGGAGTCCGACTCGGAAAAGCATCGGTCAGAAAGAATCCGACCACCGGGACCCACGCGCGCCCGCCAACGAGCCCGTCGCGCCCTCCACCGGCCTAAACGCACGGGCACGGGCACGGGCCGGTCCCCACCTCCGGAGCGGGGCGCTGTGGGGACCGGGCGGTGGGGGGGTGGGGGCAGGGAGGGAGGGAGGGAGGGAAGGAAGGAAGGAAGGAAAGAAGGAAGGAAAGAAGGAGGGTCGGGTGGCCGGGTCGGTCCCCGCGGCCGGATGCTGGTCGACCAGGCCAGGCGGCCCCACAGACCGGCTCGAGAGCGCGGCGACAGGCACACCCTCATAGGCCTGCACGCCCAATCTCAAGCGACAGCAGGAGGCGCCCACGCCCGGGCGCCACCGGGACAGTCACCGCCAGCGTCGCCCGGCTCCCGGAACTCTGCCTCGGGCCCGGCGGCCGAGTCACAGCCCTCACGAAGGTCGCCGAAGCTCCAGAGACGAGGGACAATATAAAAGCGGCCGCCAGGTGGCTCCCGACAACGGCTCCAACGTCCCCGGGCCGGGTTCCCTGTCGCCGGCCGGCCACCGAGGATGCGGCAGCGCCGGGCCGCCCAAACGCCCGAGCTCAGCCCGCCGGGGCGAGCCGGCGGGCGTCTGGCGCGACCCCGAGGCGTCCGTCTCGGAGCTAGC
>NW_028138812.1:52500-62500 GCF_964270905.1 Leucopleurus acutus | reverse complement strand
CTCCTCGTCCTCCTCGTCCTCCTCGTCCTCCTCGTCCTCCTCCACCTCGTCCCCGTCCTCGTCCTCCTCCTCGTCCTCCTCCACCTCGTCCTCGTCCTCGTCCTCGTCCTCGTCCTCGTCCTCGTCCTCGTCCTCGTCCTCCTCCTCCTCCTCGTCCTCGTCCTCGTCCTCGTCCTCCTCCTCCTCGTCCTCGTCCTCGTCCTCGTCCTCGTCCTCGTCCTCGTCCTCCTCCTCCTCCTCCTCCTCCTCGTCCTCCTCCTCCTCCTCCTCCTCCTCCTCCTCCTCCTCCTCCTCCTCCTTCTGTGTGCTTCTTTCTGTCAAGGAGAAGATTTCCAACTCAAATGCAGACCAAAAGATTTCTAGGTTCCAAAACTTCAGGGTTCCATGGATCATGGTGTCCAAAATCTGCACAGGGCCTTCAATAACGGCCCTCGTTCTCAGCGCACACAAGTCAACCCCAGACCAAGGCACCCTAAGGGCAAAAACCCTCCAAGGTTTCTCCCATTAGACCCCGAACGTCAGCACACACCCCCTCCCCCGGTTTCTATTTCGTATCGCGTGCGCTCAGGCAGACGGCAAACACATCGATCGATCATTTTCCTTTAACGTGTTTCATGAACGTCGCACTGGCCAAAGAAACCTAGGTGTGGAAAAGCTCATCCCTGCGTAAAAGGCTTTGGCTTCTCAGTGAAGGGGTCGAGCCGAGGGACCCAGGCCCCTCTGTCAACTTTTCACTGGATTCATTGGCCTCGCTCTTGTCCCAAGCGACGGCTGGTCAGATTTCTCATGGTCATGTTTTGCCTTCTGGCTTTAGCAAGGGTCTTCAACTGGGGTAAAAAGAGCAGGCTTGTTTGGGGCGCTTTCATGGTGGGGAGGAGGGGGTGGTGGCCCATAGAGGTAGGTCCCTTCGATTCACCCCATCTCAGGTAGTGCCCTATGCAAAACGTTTGTTTTCATACCATCAGGATCCTACCTTTGGAGAGTTTCCCTGCCTTAAACGTCCTCTGCCCTCCGCCTATTCATCCACCATCCACCACCCCCCCGCTGACCCGTTCATCCCGTCCATGGTTTTTCTCTTCCGAGAAAGCATGTTACCTACGGCTCGTCCCCAGGCTACGTACGTGTCCATTCACCTCCTGAAAGACATGTCTCGGTCACCTCCGAGAGAGTTCTTGGCAGTGAGGAATAAAACCGCCACCGTCAAGGTCCGTATGCAGGTTTCTGCGTGGACCTCAGCCGTTCGACTCCCCGCGTCACCTCGGGTCCATTCATAGCAAGGAGTCCTCCGAGGGCCGGGTCTTACGGTGAGAGCGTGTTTGGCTGTGAAAAACACCACCCCTGTTCACAGAGTTCCCAAAGACGGGGGGGTGGGGGGTGGGGGGGTTGGGATGGGGGTCGGGGTGGAGCTGAGGAGGGCACGGCACGTCAGCATACCGAAGCGTCCGGAACCCCGAGGAGGCGGGCAAGGAAGGAAGATGTCCCCGGGACAAAACCTTCCCTCCCCGTCCTTAGGGTCGATGGCTGGACCTGAGAATTCCATGGACACGAGACGGATTTGTGAAACCAGAATTCCAAGAAAGGGGACCTGGCTGGCCGAGACCCCAAAATGAGTCTCTTTGGGGTTTGTTAGGGTGGCAGGCCAGGAGACACCCACCGTGTTCCACCCGACTCCCAAATGGGGCGAGTTTATCGAAGAAAAAAAAAAAAAAGCCAAACCAAAAGCAAACACACACGCAGACAGAAACCCCACCAAACACACACACACACACACACACACACACACACACACACACACACACACACACACACACACACACACACCCCTCTGGGTGCGCTATCTGCTGTCCACGATTTCCTGTGCCTTTTGGACATGGCTGATAGGGATGGGCATGAAACGGCAGGACAGCAAGCTGGCATCTCGGCCGGCCTAGAGAAGTTTCCCGAGTGAAGTATCAGAACCAGGGCGGGGTGGGGATGGGGGGCGCAGAGAGAGGCGGGGAAGGGGGGCCCACGTCACCTGGGAGAGAAGCGGGGGGAGGGGGGCGCTGACCGACCTCGGTTCACCCCGTCCCCCTCCGGCCGAGAACCTGCCTTCGCTTCCTGCCCTCAGGTGTGTGAGAGGAGCAGGTTTCTTTCCCATAACTACCAACACATCATTTCAGTCTTGTTTGTGGGTTTCTTTTTGTGTGTTCGTTTTCTGGACGAGGCCAAAGAACCCTTCCAGTGAGTGGAGGCGTGTGTACAAAGGAGGATCTGACAGGACGGGAGGGTGCGGGTCAGTCCCTGTGCCAAGAAACCCAGAGAATCTGTCGTAGCTGAGGCTCGGGCCTTTTGCAGAAATAGGCCAAGAGAGTTCAGAGTTGATCCTTCACTGCCAAAGAGTCATCACAGCAGTTTCCTGGAAGGGATTGTGTTGCAGGAGCCAGCGTGGTGGCCCTCAGGCCTCAGGCCTCAGGCCTCAGCCCGGCAGGCAGGCAGGCAGGCAGGCAGCGGCTATTGTCTGTTGGTCCCGCCCCCACCCCCACCCCCACCCCCGTTCCTTCTCCAGAGCTCCTTCCTAAGTCCCCTGGACTGACCTTTGCCAGGAGCGGGGGAGGGGAGGGGAGGTCCGGACGATTCATTCGGCAGGGCCTCGTTCAATCGCTCCATTCAAATGCAGAAAGCTCTCCGGCCAAGTCGGAGCCTTTGACTTTGCCTCGAGCTTCTCTTTAATGAATGGCTCTGTCTTTTTTCTTTCCCCAATTTCCCCACCCTTAGGCTGTCCCCTCCAAACTGCAGGGAGGGAAGGAGGGAGAGAGGTAAGGGATGGGAGGAGGTTGTGTGAGAAACAGGCCTTTTTTTCCAGGCAAAAGATGTCCCCTCCTTTTCCTAACCCAGGAAACCCCACTACACCATTTGAGAATCATGGACATGCATGGAAGCAGATGTCTTCACTTGAGATCTTCCTCCGCAGGAGGACAGAAAGGCGGGCCAGTGTGTCCCTCTTGTGCTGCCCGGTTCTTAAGTCACTTGAATTCAAAATAATCAATAGAGCATGGAGGCAGATTTTGGGGCGGCCTACTCTGGAGCCCAAGAGTTCCCTCCTCTGAAAGTTCCTTGGAACATATTAAAGCTGAGCTGGTGACTCGTGTGTGTAGGGGTGTGTGTGTGTGTGTGTGTGTGTGTGTGTGTGTGTGTGTGAGAAGGAGATTTCTAGATGTCAGGGTCGAAGCAACTTTAGAAGTCTGAAACACCTCTGATGATGTCGTCGGGTGTTTGGTTCAAATTTCGGAGTGGCTCTCAAAGAAACAGGCACGAGGATTGTTTCCATAGGAGCCGTTGTGGCCGTTTCGTCAAGTTCTCTAGCTTCCGTTTGCAGAGCTTCAGGCAAAGGGCCATTTTAGTTCTCAGTGAGGCCAAGTCAAAAGGGTGGGAGAAAATGGCAAACGTTCATGGGGAGAGTCGTAGCCAGATATTGGAGGGAACTCAAAAAACTTCGGGATGCAGTCCAGTTTTCAGGTTAAGAACAACACCCTAAGGGAAACGAGTAGCTCCAGAACTTCATATCCACAAGTGAGTATCCCCGTTTTATGGAAACATAATTTTGGCCTCCAAGTAACGTATGCAAATAACTCGGTTGCCAAGGAAATAAGAAGCCTCACTGAGAGTTTCTGAATTAAGGAAGGTAGGGAGAAAAAGATCAGTGATTCCATCCTGCTGACAGAGGTATAAGTTACCAAATGGATGTCCATCTTTAAAAATAAAAAAAAGAAAAAAGAAAATTGGGTTTTGTTGGTTTGTTTCTGTTTTTCCTTGTCTCTGGAAAACAAAAGATTTAAGAATCAGTCCTAATCCCTCTATCTCTCTGTCTCTTCTTTCTCTCTGTCTCTCTCTGTCTCAGTGTCTCTGTCTCTCTCTGTCTCTGTCTCTGTCTCTGTCTCTCTCTCTCTCTCTCTCTCTCCCTCCTCTCTCTCTCTCTCTCCATATATACATATACATATATATATACATACATGTATATATATACATATACCTACATACGCGTGTGTGTGTGTATGTGTGTGTGTGTGTGTGTGTGTGTGTGTGTGTGTATATATATATATATATATATATATATATAAATGTATTTTACGTAGGGTTTTTTTTTTTTTCAGATTCTTTTCTCTCATAGGCTTATTACAAAGTATTGAGTAGCGTTTCCTGTGCTATATAGTAGGAGGCGCTTGCTTGTTGATTACCGATTTTATGTACAGTCATGTGTACATGTTCATCCCAACCCCCTAAGTTATCCCCCGCTTCCCCAATCCGTCCTACTTTACACAAGTAGTCATACACATTATCATCCTGTTCATCAGTTCATTCAACCCCGTGTAAGTCATCCTTGTTCTCCTTGGAGTCCAGTCTTTCCATCGGTTCTGCCGACCTTGCCTGATGATCGAGCGTGACTGGACGAGTGACGGTTCCAAAAAGTTTGCAAGAGCTTCTGTGAAGGATTGTAGGATTTGCCCAGCGAAGCGGGTGCCGTGATCTGATCACAGGGGAGGCTGTGGAAGGTAGACCCCAAGTGGCAAACCCATTTTGTTTTTTTACCGGTCTCTGTGCCACGGTGAGGACATCAGGCTTGCAGTGAGTGAGGGAAGACTTCAACCCACACGGAAGACATACCTACGGCCACAAGAATGTTTGGATGACCCCTACTAAGTGGCAGTGGAATGAAGTCCAGTGGCTGGGGTTCAGAGGGTCCAGAGAGAGGAGGCTTTCTTTCCAGAGAGAAAAATAGTTCCCCCCCGCCCCCCTCCCCCCCCCCCCCCAGGGTTACAAGCATGACAGGTCAGACGTTGCCGGTAGACTGTAGAAATCTTCCCGCCAATGTCTATGTACAATTGGGGTCATCTTCAAGGCACCATGGGTGGGTGAAGGAATGCAAGGTGGGGGGGTGGGGGTGGGGGAGGGGGGAGGTCGGCCAGGGAGTAACCAACCGGCCGGGCCGCCGTCTCCCGTCTGCCATAGCCCCGACCGGCTGTTGACAGGACAGAATGGACTCGATCCACGTGTGCCCCGCCACCCCCACCACCTTTCCACAGGCTGTTGTTGCTGCCTTGGCGTGAACGTCGGTTAGAACACCTCCCTGATACTGGGTTCCGTCCCTTTCGTGTGAGCCTCCATTTTGACGACGACAGACAACCCTTTATGCCAGGGCAGAGAAGACTTCCAGGAAGAAACATCCCATCATGTCTGGAACAGTTAGAACACATCGGTGTACAGACACAAGCCAAAGTAGACTTCACGTTGTTCCTTCCTCTTCGACGACGCTTCCCGTGTCATCGATGCTCTCCAAGAAACGTACTCAGTTTCATCTCTCTCGTTTCTCAGGAGAGAGAACACATTTTTGGGCTATTTCGAGGGCCCTCTCCTCCTGCATCCTAACTCAAAGTGCGTTCTAAGTCCAAAGGACTTCACCTGTCCTTCAACCGGGGGGCAAGTGTGTCCAAAATATCCAAAAGGTTGTAAAGCACTTAATCGGATATAGGTCACTGTGAAACAGTGCTTCGCTAGCCAGGTCACCGACATCCCAAGGAGAGACTTGCTAGGCAGAGAGAGAAGCTTCTTCTTCAGTTCCGAGCCACACCTGGTTCTTTGAATCTCGAGAGGACTAAGCTGATGTGAGTCCTCCGAGACCTGATAACGGCAACCTAGAAAATAAGTGATGACTTTTGACAAGGCATAAGCTTTTCTTTCTTGCTTCCTTTTTCCTTCCTTCCTTCCTTCCTTCCTTCCTTCCTTCCTTCCTTCCTTCCTTCCTTCCTTCCTTCCTTCCTTCCTTCCTTCCTTCCCTCCCTTCCTTCCCTCCCTTCTCTCCTTAAAGATAAAGGAAGAAACCTTTCCTAATCTAATCTGATCTCTCATGATGGACAGAGCAGACCGATGAAAGAAAAACCCAAACCCTAAACCCAAACCTTGTCCTTTTAACATAGAGAGACAACTAAATTCTATTTTTGCACATGTTTCACGTTGATACGAAAACTCATTTCTGTCTTTGAATCCATCCTCATCTTATCCAGTCAGTCCTGACCACGGATCCGATTCCTTTCCAAAGACCGTTTTCTTCACACACCTTTTCCAATCGTCTGTGCCCATTTTTAGCCTGTCCCTCGTTTTCTTTCTTTTCCATTGAGAAGTGACCACCTTTAGGACTAAAATCTCTTTCTCCTTCCCCCAAACATTATCTGCGTATCTTCTACTTTGCCTCCCCACTCCCCCAAAAAAGTCCTCTTCCTACCATGAGGATGGCGACATCAGGTAGCTTGGACCACACACGTTCCGTTCCTTCTTTAGAATGCCTCGTCCTTGGACACTGTCTGTTTTTTTTTTTTTTTTTTCTTCAGTCAGTGAAAGTAAAGGAAGCCAACCACAGTGAACAGTGTGAACATGGAATACTTTGTAGAAGTCTAGGCTCCTACCGAGTACACTCTTTCCCTAAAGCACAAGATCTATCTAGGCATGGAACCAAACACGCTCAGTCTCTCCTCCGTAAAAGGTCCAAAGCAGGGAGACCCTTAGACTTGTGGAGCCGTGAACATTTCAGTATTTTATCTTATGTGGAGGTGATGTAGACACTCGCTGAGATTTCACCCTGCCAATGGCACTTAGCCAACCTCTAAGCCTAGAGATGACCAGAGATGTGGGAAAGTCTTGAAGTCGGCCTATGGAAAACGATCATTGGGGGGAGAGTTCCCCTTAAACATCCTTATCTCGTTAACATCTATGCCCTCTATTCGTTATGAGCAGTCCTACTCAGATGATTCGTGAACATTTCACGAGGCATGAGGGCGGTTCATTTCGTCATGATGTCTACACCTCCCGCCCCCCTCCCCTTTCACGTGAGAGATTTTCTTCCTGATTTCAGAGGGGAGAAGTAAAAGAGAGTCAGAGTGTCCCTCTCGTGGTGTTGTCAGTCTAATTCCAAAACTTCTCTATGCCACGGAGGCACGTTTGGGGGCGGCCTACTCAGGGCCCCAAGACTTTCAAAGTCAAACTCAAGGAGGACGTAAATGTACTTCATGCCACCGAACCCGAACCCAAACCGGTGAACCCGATGGCTTACTAGGAGATGACGTGTCATTGGCCCACCCATTTAAGACACGGAACCAGACACCCTCTCCTCGATGACTCGGAGCAAGTGAGTTCCTGGGGGTGGGGTGGGGTGGGGTGGGGTGGGGTGGGGTGGGGTGGGGTGGGGAGGGTGTCTGTCGGAGAGGGTCCTCTGGTCCAGGTGGGTCCATAAGCACTGCACATGACAGTAGGTGTTCATGGTGTTCTTGGGAAGGAAAGGCAGGGAGAATTTTATTTTGAAAAGCTTATCTTCTCACAGCATTTACACTATGAACGATGATGCAACTTCACTGGGGGCGTGCGGGGTCAGTGAAGGCCAGGGAGCCTGGCAACATAGAAGAGCCACGGAGGCTGGCTGTGTGTGACCCCAAGGATGTCCGGCGACTCCTCCCACTTGGGGTGGGGGGTGGGGGGCGGGGGTGGAAGCGGGGGGCGAGATTCCTGTGTGTCTGTCTGCATTCATCAGTCGTGGGAGAGGAAAAACGACGTTCCCTCGACGATCCTTCTGAGTTCTTGCCTGAGAGGACCCTGTCCCCAAAAGACAGCTCGAGAAGAGAGCGACCCACGGCTGAGGAACGCGTGCACCGTGACCCCCACGCAGGAGAAGCCCAAGCCAGGAGTCACTCGAAAGGGCGGGCTCTGAGTTTGAGCTTCTTCTCGAGGAAGATCTTGGTCCTCCTTTCAGGTCAGGAAGAAGAGGGAGAGGCAGAGCGGCAGAGCGTCCTCGTCGCCCACCCGTCGTTTCTGAAGCGCCTTCAATTCGAACTCAACTCATCTGTGTGCCAAAGCGGTCCATTTCGGGGTGGTTTGCCCTATTCCGGTTCCCTCCCCGCACGGAGAAAAATGTTCTGTCCCGATTCACTGAAATGCTCCCAAAGGGCCTTGGTGTGAGGCAGCGGACCTATGCCCATCCTGCCTCCTCTTGAAATCATTTCTACCGATACAGAAGAAGAGACACCACCCCCACCCACCATGGCCTGCCAAAGGCAGTGCAGCAGCTATCCCTGTGGGAGTGGGATCCGGTAGCACGCGAACATCAGTCCAACATCCCTTCCATCTCCATGAGTTCTCATGGAAAATGAGGATGTCCCATGACCGGGGATGGGGGGGAGTGGGGATGGGTGAGGGAGAGGGAGACAGAAAGCGAGGAAGGGAGAACGTGGAGGAGAGGCCAGGAGAGGGAGAGAGAGGAAAAAGAGGGAGGGAGGGAGGGAGGGAGGGAGGGAGGGAGGGAGAGACAGAGAGGGAGAGACAGGGAGGGACAGGGAGGGACAGGGAGGGAGAGACGGGGGGGGGGTGTGGAGAGAGACAGAGACAGAGACAGAGAGAGACGAGAGGCAGAGAGACAGAGAGGGAGACAGAGAGAAAGAAAGAGAGGAGGCGGGAAGAAAGAGATAAAGTGGGGGAGGAAGAGCAGGGGTGGGGGAGAGCGCGAGCGCGCGCGCGAGAGAGAGAGAGAAGAGAGAGAGAGAGAGAGAGAGAGAGAGAGAGAGAGAGAGAGAGAGAGAGAGAGAGAGAGAGAGAGAGACCGGGAGAAAGAGACAGCGAGTGGCAGAGACAGAGGCGGAGAGTGAGCGACAGGGAGCCAGGTAAAGGACACAGTGCTTGGGTATCTTCTGAGTGTTCGCACGTGTTTTCTGAGCTATGGAGATCAACGTCAGTCCCATGAGAAGAAGAGAATGTGCCAGCCCCAGCCAGCACTGCTTGTCTTTTGGCAGAGATGAGAGTTTTCTAAGTTCGGGGCCCCCAGTGAGGGAAGCCGCCCCTTGTGTTCTGCCCGTGACCCTGGTCGGGATGGATGGAGGACGAGGCGACGTGGTTGGGGCTTTCCCCCCTCCCCGCACCCCCCCCCAAGTCGGGAACCTCTCTTTCTACCTCTTTGCACACTCCATTCATTCTGAGACCACCGTTGGCATAGTCCTTTCCATGTTAAACATGATACGCCCTTGCCAAGAGACCCAAGTTCTGGAACCTCCAATGGATCTCTCCTGTATGCGTGGACAAGATCTCTCCAGTCCATCCCGTCAGATGAATGATTCTCAATGATCCTGAAAAACATGGATGAGGGCTAGCGTGGCTAAGGGCTTCCCTGGCGGTCTAGTGGTTAGGTTAGGTCTCCATCCTTCCACTGCACGGAATTGAATGAATGAGTAAGTGAGTGAGTGAGTGAGTGAGTGAGTGAGTGAATGAATGAATGAATGAATGAATGAGTTTTAAAAGCGTTCATTAAAAAAGAACAAAAATAGAGTGGCTACCATCCCTCTCCCCCCTCCCTGGCCTCCGGCCCACGATCTAGAATCCCCTGCCCTCCTTGCTCCCAGTCAAATACCTCCGTCACTCAGAGGTTGGCCCCGCCCACCCAGCCGGCCCAGCCATCTGGTCGACCTCTTTGGACCGTATAAAAAGCGACCGACCGGCAGGTGGCGCCCGACAACGGGCAGTCGAGTGAGCGGGCCGCATCGGGATCGGGATCGGGATCGGGAGCAGCGGGGCGGCGGGGCGGCGGGGCGGCGGGGACACGATGACGAACCCGATCCTCCTGGTGCGCATTTCACCGCTCAGCGACGGCCGCGGACGGGGCACTGGGGACCTGGGGACACCGGGGGCCGGGGACCGGGGACCGCGGACCGCGGACCCGGAAGCATTTTTCTCCAACGTCCCTGCGATTCCACGGAAGGTTGACAGCGGCAGGGCGGCCTCAGCCGTCACGAGTACGCCGAGGATTTAGAACTCGGAGCTAAGAATTTCCTTTGGCCGTTCCCCGTTGTCGTTTTCCCCTCGCTGCCGCCGCCACGAAGGAACATTCACCGGTGGGGAAGAATAAAAATAGCGTAACGAAGATCCCCCATGCCGCGGAGGGAGCGGCTAGGCCCGCCCGTGAGCCGTGGCCGCGGAGCCTGCGCTCCGC
>NW_028138812.1:37500-40000 GCF_964270905.1 Leucopleurus acutus | reverse complement strand
AGGGGGCACGGAGGGCTGGGGGCCGGGGAGGGCCGGCGGCCACGGGGAGGGGACGGCACGCGCACACACGGCGGCGAGGGCCGCGGGGCAGGGGCGCAGGGGCGCCCGCCCAGGGACGGGAAGGGCCGAGGCACGACCGGGCCCGCCAGGGAAACGAGCGCGGGGTCCCACCGCCACACACACGAGGGCGGTCCCACGACGCCTGGGACGCCGGCCGGCCCCGGCCACCCCGGGGTCTCCCACGACCCGGCCCCGCCGCCGGGGCCCGTGTGCGACGGTTTTCCCCCCGCGTGACACGGAGGGACCCGTCCGCCCAAACTCAACCTCCTCCGTCCTTCGCCACATCCGCCTTCATCTGAGTCCGACCCCCGGGGCTCGCGCCCCAGGGAAACGCTCCCGAGCGAGGCGACCCGCACCGTGCCCACACACCGCCCCCGGCCGCGACTCGCGGCGAGGGCAGGCGCGACGGGCTCCTCGCGGCTGCGGGACTGGGGAGTCGGGACGCCCGTGCGTCCCCGAACCCCACCTCGGGCTCGCCACCGCGCGGGTCAGTCACCGCACGCGCACGCGCACACACGGCCCCGCGCCGGACGCCGGCCTGGCGGGACCCTCCCCCGACTCAGAGGGGGGAGGCGCGGGCCGCGGTAGACAAAGAGCGGCGCTCGGCCCCACCGCGGGGCCGGCGCAAGCCCTCCCGCGAGGGCGAGGGCCTCTGCCGCCCACGTGGCTCTGGCGGTGGCCACCGTGGCCACCGCACGCTCGGGAGGGGCAGCGGCTGGGGGGTCCGGTACCCCAAGGCTCCCTCTCGGATCGCTAGAGAAGGCTTTCTCACCGAGGGTGCGTCATCCCCCACCCATCGTCTCTGCCCTTCGGGCCCACGGAGGCGCTCCACGAGCCACCAAGTCCACGACTGGCCGTGGGAGGGGTGGGGGGGGTCTGCGGTATGGGTAAGCACACGGCCCACTGGAGCGTTCGCGGCCACAGCCTCGGGGGCACAGCCTCTGCCGCCCCCCAGGCTCGTCCACCGGGCTCCGGAAGGGGGGAGCACGCCCGAGAAGCGCGACAGACGCCCCCCCTTCTCGCAGGCCCCGGCCCGACACGATCGCACCCACGCCCCTGTGCGACTCCCCCCACACACGCAAGTGGGGGGCGGCGGCACACGCGGCGTCGGCCCGGCCACGAAGTCAGTCCCCCCACGGCACACCGTGGGAGGACGATGGCGACGAGGCGGCAGGCCCCCGTCCCCCACCGAACCAGAGAAACAGAGGCAAGCCCCCGCGCCCTTTACCGTCTCGACCCCCCCCGCGAGAGCCACTCACGGGACACACCACCGCGGCGGAGACCCCGAGGAGCACGCTGGGAAAAGGGAACGACACCACCGCTCGGCCTCGCGCGCCTGAGGGACGACCTGGAGCGCTCCAGGGGCACCACAGAGGACCGAGCAAGTCACGCTCACGCGCCGGCAGCGGGCGCGCGGCGCAGCGGCGGGACGGCCCCCACCGACGCGGGGAGGACCGCCCGCGAGGCACACGCCAAGGAGGCGAAGCGAGAGCGTCTGCTGCGTCCGAGGACCACGGCCCCGCCCACGCCGTGAGGCAGGAGGCGGGAGACCGCAGGCCAGGGCCGGAGACCACCACCCCTGCCTCCCACACACCCCTCGGCAGGCCGGGCAGGGCGTGACAAGAGAGGCGAGGGGCCCGCGGACAGAACGAGAAGAGCGGTCCCGTTCGCCAAGAACGTCCGTCCCTCGTCTGGCGCGACTTAAGGCCCGGCCCAGGAGAGCGCGACATCACCACATCGATCAGTCAATCCAGAGAGCCAGGGGCCACGAGGGCCACGAGGGCCACGAGGGCCCCGAGGGGGGAGGGCCACGGCGAGGACCCTCACCGGAGGAGCCTGCTTCAGCCTCAGCCGGCACCCAGCCCCCCCTTCTCTCTCTCTGCCTTCTCGGGCAACAGTGGCCGACGACCCCGCGAGGAGAACGCCTGACACGTGGCACGGAGCCTGCGGGGTGGGGTCGTCTCAGCCAACCCCCGGGTGCCTGCGGCGGGGAAGGGGAGTCACACGGGGTAGAAGACCCACGCACCACCTCGCCCCGCCGCCCTCGGGTGAGCCAGAGACCGGAGACGGCACCGCGGGTCGGGTCAGCCGGGCGCACACACGAGAGCCGGCGCGCAGGCCCAAGCGGGCGGCTCAAGCGGCAAGGGCCGGTTCGGGCGCCAGACGGCGGTCCAAAGCCCAGCGCCCCGCGCGCGTCCAGAGTCCCAGAACCCCCAGCGAGACACGCCAGAGGAGACCGTGTCAGCACCTATCTGGTGGTAAAAAAGGCCCATTTCAGGCGAAAAAAATCACGGCGCCCGGCAGCGGGGCCCATCCACGAACCTCGGGGGCGCTCCCCGGACCTCGGCCCGGCTACCTCTCCCCAACACTTCCCCATCCACAGCAGCCCCGGAGCTCTCTCGGGGCCATCTGGTCGACCCGAGGAGCCCGGGGGGGTGGG
>NW_028138812.1:22500-32500 GCF_964270905.1 Leucopleurus acutus | reverse complement strand
AAAGCAAAACTTTTTTTAAAATTTATTTTATTATTATTATTATCATTATTATTATTTTATTAAAAGAGATAGCTGGTACACAAGGGAGAAGGCGGTGGGGGGGGGGGCGGGGGGGGTTGGGGGGGAGAGACACCTCCCCGAGTTGCTCTGATCACGGAAGGGAGAGTTTGTCTCGGGATCACCGATCGTTCCCAGAAATCCTCCAAATTCTCGGATCTGCAGCAGCTGGTTGCACGGTGGCTACCTATGGGGAATAGCAAGCGCTTCCACGAGGGGAAAGAAGCACATGAGAATTTTCTGCAAGAAAGCACAGGAACAGATAAGGGTTAAATGTACAGTGGAGCTCCTCGTCTTGGGACAACTAGGTATAGTCGTGGGTGTCAACAGAGGTAAAGTTAATCTTTTACTCCCGAGAGCCTCGTGTGTGTGTGTGTGTGTGTGTGTGTGTGTGTGTGTGTGTGTGTGTGTGTGTGTGCGTGCGTGCGTGCGTGCGTGGGTGGGTGTGGGTGGGTGTGCGGGTGTGTGTCGGAGACTCAGGCCCCCAGGGCCTCTGTTCTTTAGCTGGCAAGGCCTGTTTGGCCCTAGGCCACTCCCCAGTCCTTTTCCAAAATGTCTGTAGGTCTGTCTCATGCGTGCGTACGTACGTACGTACGTACGTACGTACCTCCCTCCCTCCCTCCCTCCCTCCCTCCCTCCCTACCTACCTACCTACCTAGAGATCGACATGACCAGAGATTTCATAGCTTTCATTTAAAAACTTTTAGTCAGCCACGAAGCAGGTAGTACAATCGAAAATTCGCTCTCTTGCTTATCTATAAAGAACCGTTGGAATAGGTGACGTTTATTTCCTCCGATGGCTAAGGCTTTTTATTATCTGTGGGGAAAGACTTTTAAGATTCGTGTTGGTCCCGAAGGAGACGGCAAATTAGTGTTTGGCTGAGGGAGCCCTTCCACCGGTTTGTATTCTTAAAGAGACCACGTCCCCCTCCCCTCCCCCCGTTGTTATTTTTTGGGGGTTTTTTTTGTTTGTTTGTTTGTTTCCGTTTTGGTTTTTCTGTTTTTTCTTTCTTTCTTTTTTTTTTTTTCCTTCCCTTTGGTTTCAGGTTCTACCTCATCCAGTCCACTGGCCTTAGTCTCAGTCAGGCCATCGCAGGCTGTGTTCACATTTCGGAGGCGGTAGAGATGTGCAAGATCAAGACAGTTCACCCAGAGAACTGGGCGGCGGGTGCTTTGCTGACATCGAAAAGCTGATCTGCTCATCATGCAGTTCCATTTCCCTTCCTCGTCCTCCTCGTCCTCCTCGCCCTCCTCGTCCTCCTCGTCCTCCTCCACCTCGTCCCCGTCCTCGTCCTCCTCCTCGTCCTCCTCCACCTCGTCCTCGTCCTCGTCCTCGTCCTCGTCCTCGTCCTCGTCCTCGTCCTCGTCCTCCTCCTCCTCCTCGTCCTCGTCCTCGTCCTCGTCCTCCTCCTCCTCGTCCTCGTCCTCGTCCTCGTCCTCGTCCTCGTCCTCGTCCTCGTCCTCCTCCTCCTCCTCCTCCTCCTCGTCCTCGTCCTCCTCCTCCTCCTCCTCCTCCTCCTCCTCCTCCTCCTCCTCCTCCTTCTGTGTGCTTCTTTCTGTCAAGGAGAAGATTTCCAACTCAAATGCAGACCAAAAGATTTCTAGGTTCCAAAACTTCAGGGTTCCATGGATCATGGTGTCCAAAATCTGCACAGGGCCTTCAATAACGGCCCTCGTTCTCAGCGCACACAAGTCAACCCCAGACCAAGGCACCCTAAGGGCAAAAACCCTCCAAGGTTTCTCCCATTAGACCCCGAACGTCAGCACACACCCCCTCCCCCGGTTTCTATTTCGTATCGCGTGCGCTCAGGCAGACGGCAAACACATCGATCGATCATTTTCCTTTAACGTGTTTCATGAACGTCGCACTGGCCAAAGAAACCTAGGTGTGGAAAAGCTCATCCCTGCGTAAAAGGCTTTGGCTTCTCAGTGAAGGGGTCGAGCCGAGGGACCCAGGCCCCTCTGTCAACTTTTCACTGGATTCATTGGCCTCGCTCTTGTCCCAAGCGACGGCTGGTCAGATTTCTCATGGTCATGTTTTGCCTTCTGGCTTTAGCAAGGGTCTTCAACTGGGGTAAAAAGAGCAGGCTTGTTTGGGGCGCTTTCATGGTGGGGAGGAGGGGGTGGTGGCCCATAGAGGTAGGTCCCTTCGATTCACCCCATCTCAGGTAGTGCCCTATGCAAAACGTTTGTTTTCATACCATCAGGATCCTACCTTTGGAGAGTTTCCCTGCCTTAAACGTCCTCTGCCCTCCGCCTATTCATCCACCATCCACCACCACCCCGCTGACCCGTTCATCCCGTCCATGGTTTTTCTCTTCCGAGAAAGCATGTTACCTACGGCTCGTCCCCAGGCTACGTACGTGTCCATTCACCTCCTGAAAGACATGTCTCGGTCACCTCCGAGAGAGTTCTTGGCAGTGAGGAATAAAACCGCCACCGTCAAGGTCCGCATGCAGGTTTCTGCGTGGACCTCAGCCGTTCGACTCCCCGCGTCACCTCGGGTCCATTCATAGCAAGGAGTCCTCCGAGGGCCGGGTCTTACGGTGAGAGCGTGTTTGGCTGTGAAAAACACCACCCCTGTTCACAGAGTTCCCAAAGACGGGGGGGTGGGGGGTGGGGGGGTTGGGATGGGGGTCGGGGTGGAGCTGAGGAGGGCACGGCACGTCAGCATACCGAAGCGTCCGGAACCCCGAGGAGGCGGGCAAGGAAGGAAGATGTCCCCGGGACAAAACCTTCCCTCCCCGTCCTTAGGGTCGATGGCTGGACCTGAGAATTCCATGGACACGAGACGGATTTGTGAAACCAGAATTCCAAGAAAGGGGACCTGGCTGGCCGAGACCCCAAAATGAGTCTCTTTGGGGTTTGTTAGGGTGGCAGGCCAGGAGACACCCACCGTGTTCCACCCGACTCCCAAATGGGGCGAGTTTATCGAAGAAAAAAAAAAAAAAGCCAAACCAAAAGCAAACACACACGCAGACAGAAACCCCACCAAAACACACACACACACACACACACACACACACACACACACACACACACACACACACACACACACACACCCCTCTGGGTGCGCTATCTGCTGTCCACGATTTCCTGTGCCTTTTGGACATGGCTGATAGGGATGGGCATGAAACGGCAGGACAGCAAGCTGGCATCTCGGCCGGCCTAGAGAAGTTTCCCGAGTGAAGTATCAGAACCAGGGCGGGGTGGGGATGGGGGGCGCAGAGAGAGGCGGGGAAGGGGGGCCCACGTCACCTGGGAGAGAAGCGGGGGGAGGGGGGCGCTGACCGACCTCGGTTCACCCCGTCCCCCTCCGGCCGAGAACCTGCCTTCGCTTCCTGCCCTCAGGTGTGTGAGAGGAGCAGGTTTCTTTCCCATAACTACCAACACATCATTTCAGTCTTGTTTGTGGGTTTCTTTTTGTGTGTTCGTTTTCTGGACGAGGCCAAAGAACCCTTCCAGTGAGTGGAGGCGTGTGTACAAAGGAGGATCTGACAGGACGGGAGGGTGCGGGTCAGTCCCTGTGCCAAGAAACCCAGAGAATCTGTCGTAGCTGAGGCTCGGGCCTTTTGCAGAAATAGGCCAAGAGAGTTCAGAGTTGATCCTTCACTGCCAAAGAGTCATCACAGCAGTTTCCTGGAAGGGATTGTGTTGCAGGAGCCAGCGTGGTGGCCCTCAGGCCTCAGGCCTCAGGCCTCAGGCCTCAGGCCTCAGCCCGGCAGGCAGGCAGGCAGGCAGGCAGGCAGGCAGGCAGGCAGGCAGGCAGCGGCTATTGTCTGTTGGTCCCGCCCCCACCCCCACCCCCACCCCCGTTCCTTCTCCAGAGCTCCTTCCTAAGTCCCCTGGACTGACCTTTGCCAGGAGCGGGGGAGGGGAGGGGAGGTCCGGACGATTCATTCGGCAGGGCCTCGTTCAATCGCTCCATTCAAATGCAGAAAGCTCTCCGGCCAAGTCGGAGCCTTTGACTTTGCCTCGAGCTTCTCTTTAATGAATGGCTCTGTCTTTTTTCTTTCCCCAATTTCCCCACCCTTAGGCTGTCCCCTCCAAACTGCAGGGAGGGAAGGAGGGAGAGAGGTAAGGGATGGGAGGAGGTTGTGTGAGAAACAGGCCTTTTTTTCCAGGCAAAAGATGTCCCCTCCTTTTCCTAACCCAGGAAACCCCACTACACCATTTGAGAATCATGGACATGCATGGAAGCAGATGTCTTCACTTGAGATCTTCCTCCGCAGGAGGACAGAAAGGCGGGCCAGTGTGTCCCTCTTGTGCTGCCCGGTTCTTAAGTCACTTGAATTCAAAATAATCAATAGAGCATGGAGGCAGATTTTGGGGCGGCCTACTCTGGAGCCCAAGAGTTCCCTCCTCTGAAAGTTCCTTGGAACATATTAAAGCTGAGCTGGTGACTCGTGTGTGTAGGGGTGTGTGTGTGTGTGTGTGTGTGTGTGTGTGTGTGTGTGAGAAGGAGATTTCTAGATGTCAGGGTCGAAGCAACTTTAGAAGTCTGAAACACCTCTGATGATGTCGTCGGGTGTTTGGTTCAAATTTCGGAGTGGCTCTCAAAGAAACAGGCACGAGGATTGTTTCCATAGGAGCCGTTGTGGCCGTTTCGTCAAGTTCTCTAGCTTCCGTTTGCAGAGCTTCAGGCAAAGGGCCATTTTAGTTCTCAGTGAGGCCAAGTCAAAAGGGTGGGAGAAAATGGCAAACGTTCATGGGGAGAGTCGTAGCCAGATATTGGAGGGAACTCAAAAAACTTCGGGATGCAGTCCAGTTTTCAGGTTAAGAACAACACCCTAAGGGAAACGAGTAGCTCCAGAACTTCATATCCACAAGTGAGTATCCCCGTTTTATGGAAACATAATTTTGGCCTCCAAGTAACGTATGCAAATAACTCGGTTGCCAAGGAAATAAGAAGCCTCACTGAGAGTTTCTGAATTAAGGAAGGTAGGGAGAAAAAGATCAGTGATTCCATCCTGCTGACAGAGGTATAAGTTACCAAATGGATGTCCATCTTTAAAAATAAAAAAAAGAAAAAAGAAAATTGGGTTTTGTTGGTTTGTTTCTGTTTTTCCTTGTCTCTGGAAAACAAAAGATTTAAGAATCAGTCCTAATCCCTCTATCTCTCTGTCTCTTCTTTCTCTCTGTCTCTCTCTGTCTCAGTGTCTCTGTCTCTCTCTGTCTCTGTCTCTGTCTCTGTCTCTGTCTCTCTCTCTCTCTCTCTCTCTCTCTCTCTCTCTCCTCTCTCTCTCTCTCTCCATATATACATATACATATATATATACATACGTGTATATATATACATATACCTACACACGTGTGTGTGTGTGTATGTGTGTGTGTGTGTGTGTGTGTGTGTGTGTGTGTGTGTGTGTATATATATATATATATATATATATAAATGTATTTTACGTAGGGTTTTTTTTTTTTTTCAGATTCTTTTCTCTCATAGGCTTATTACAAAGTATTGAGTAGAGTTTCCTGTGCTATATAGTAGGAGGCGCTTGCTTGTTGATTACCGATTTTATGTACAGTCATGTGTACATGTTCATCCCAACCCCCTAAGTTATCCCCCGCTTCCCCAATCCGTCCTACTTTACACAAGTAGTCATACACATTATCATCCTGTTCATCAGTTCATTCAACCCCGTGTAAGTCATCCTTGTTCTCCTTGGAGTCCAGTCTTTCCATCGGTTCTGCCGACCTTGCCTGATGATCGAGCGTGACTGGACGAGTGACGGTTCCAAAAAGTTTGCAAGAGCTTCTGTGAAGGATTGTAGGATTTGCCCAGCGAAGCGGGTGCCGTGATCTGATCACAGGGGAGGCTGTGGAAGGTAGACCCCAAGTGGCAAACACATTTTGTTTTTTTACCGGTCTCTGTGCCACGGTGAGGACATCAGGCTTGCAGTGAGTGAGGGAAGACTTCAACCCACACGGAAGACATACCTACGGCCACAAGAATGTTTGGATGACCCCTACTAAGTGGCAGTGGAATGAAGTCCAGTGGCTGGGGTTCAGAGGGTCCAGAGAGAGGAGGTTTTCTTTCCAGAGAGAAAAATAGTTCCCCCCCGCCCCCCTCCCCCCCCCCCCCCAGGGTTACAAGCATGACAGGTCAGACGTTGCCGGTAGACTGTAGAAATCTTCCCGCCAATGTCTATGTACAATTGGGGTCATCTTCAAGGCACCATGGGTGGGTGAAGGAATGCAAGGTGGGGGGGTGGGGGTGGGGGAGGGGGGAGGTCGGCCAGGGAGTAACCAACCGGCCGGGCCGCCGTCTCCCGTCTGCCATAGCCCCGACCGGCTGTTGACAGGACAGAATGGACTCGATCCACGTGTGCCCCGCCACCCCCACCACCTTTCCACAGGCTGTTGTTGCTGCCTTGGCGTGAACGTCGGTTAGAACACCTCCCTGATACTGGGTTCCGTCCCTTTCGTGTGAGCCTCCATTTTGACGACGACAGACAACCCTTTATGCCAGGGCAGAGAAGACTTCCAGGAAGAAACATCCCATCATGTCTGGAACAGTTAGAACACATCGGTGTACAGACACAAGCCAAAGTAGACTTCACGTTGTTCCTTCCTCTTCGACGACGCTTCCCGTGTCATCGATGCTCTCCAAGAAACGTACTCAGTTTCATCTCTCTCGTTTCTCAGGAGAGAGAACACATTTTTGGGCTATTTCGAGGGCCCTCTCCTCCTGCATCCTAACTCAAAGTGCGTTCTAAGTCCAAAGGACTTCACCTGTCCTTCAACCGGGGGGCAAGTGTGTCCAAAATATCCAAAAGGTTGTAAAGCACTTAATCGGATATAGGTCACTGTGAAACAGTGCTTCGCTAGCCAGGTCACCGACATCCCAAGGAGAGACTTGCTAGGCAGAGAGAGAAGCTTCTTCTTCAGTTCCGAGCCACACCTGGTTCTTTGAATCTCGAGAGGACTAAGCTGATGTGAGTCCTCCGAGACCTGATAACGGCAACCTAGAAAATAAGTGATGACTTTTGACAAGGCATAAGCTTTTCTTTCTTGCTTCCTTTTTCCTTCCTTCCTTCCTTCCTTCCTTCCTTCCTTCCTTCCTTCCTTCCTTCCTTCCTTCCTTCCTTCCTTCCTTCCTTCCTTCCTTCCCTCCTTCCTTCCCTCCCTTCTCTCCTTAAAGATAAAGGAAGAAACCTTTCCTAATCTAATCTGATCTCTCATGATGGACAGAGCAGACCGATGAAAGAAAAACCCAAACCCTAAACCCAAACCTTGTCCTTTTAACATAGAGAGACAACTAAATTCTATTTTTGCACATGTTTCACGTTGATACGAAAACTCATTTCTGTCTTTGAATCCATCCTCATCTTATCCAGTCAGTCCTGACCACGGATCCGATTCCTTTCCAAAGACCGTTTTCTTCACACACCTTTTCCAATCGTCTGTGCCCATTTTTAGCCTGTCCCTCGTTTTCTTTCTTTTCCATTGAGAAGTGACCACCTTTAGGACTAAAATCTCTTTCTCCTTCCCCCAAACATTATCTGCGTATCTTCTACTTTGCCTCCCCACTCCCCCAAAAAAGTCCTCTTCCTACCATGAGGATGGCGACATCAGGTAGCTTGGACCACACACGTTCCGTTCCTTCTTTAGAATGCCTCGTCCTTGGACACTGTCTGTTTTTTTTTTTTTTTTTTTCTTCAGTCAGTGAAAGTAAGGAAGCCAACCACAGTGAACAGTGTGAACATGGAATACTTTGTAGAAGTCTAGGCTCCTACCGAGTACACTCTTTCCCTAAAGCACAAGATCTATCTAGGCATGGAACCAAACACGCTCAGTCTCTCCTCCGTAAAAGGTCCAAAGCAGGGAGACCCTTAGACTTGTGGAGCCGTGAACATTTCAGTATTTTATCTTATGTGGAGGTGATGTAGACACTCGCTGAGATTTCACCCTGCCAATGGCACTTAGCCAACCTCTAAGCCTAGAGATGACCAGAGATGTGGGAAAGTCTTGAAGTCGGCCTATGGAAAACGATCATTGGGGGGAGAGTTCCCCTTAAACATCCTTATCTCGTTAACATCTATGCCCTCTATTCGTTATGAGCAGTCCTACTCAGATGATTCGTGAACATTTCACGAGACATGAGGGCGGTTCATTTCGTCATGATGTCTACACCTCCCGCCCCCCTCCCCTTTCACGTGAGAGATTTTCTTCCTGATTTCAGAGGGGAGAAGTAAAAGAGAGTCAGAGTGTCCCTCTCGTGGTGTTGTCAGTCTAATTCCAAAACTTCTCTATGCCACGGAGGCACGTTTGGGGGCGGCCTACTCAGGGCCCCAAGACTTTCAAAGTCAAACTCAAGGAGGACGTAAATGTACTTCATGCCACCGAACCCGAACCCAAACCGGTGAACCCGATGGCTTACTAGGAGATGACGTGTCATTGGCCCACCCATTTAAGACACGGAACCAGACACCCTCTCCTCGATGACTCGGAGCAAGTGAGTTCCTGGGGGTGGGGTGGGGTGGGGTGGGGTGGGGTGGGGTGGGGTGGGGAGGGTGTCTGTCGGAGAGGGTCCTCTGGTCCAGGTGGGTCCATAAGCACTGCACATGACAGTAGGTGTTCATGGTGTTCTTGGGAAGGAAAGGCAGGGAGAATTTTATTTTGAAAAGCTTATCTTCTCACAGCATTTACACTATGAACGATGATGCAACTTCACTGGGGGCGTGCGGGGTCAGTGAAGGCCAGGGAGCCTGGCAACATAGAAGAGCCACGGAGGCTGGCTGTGTGTGACCCCAAGGATGTCCGGCGACTCCTCCCACTTGGGGTGGGGGGTGGGGGGCGGGGGTGGAAGCGGGGGGCGAGATTCCTGTGTGTCTGTCTGCATTCATCAGTCGTGGGAGAGGAAAAACGACGTTCCCTCGACGATCCTTCTGAGTTCTTGCCTGAGAGGCCCCTGTCCCCAAAAGACAGCTCGAGAAGAGAGCGACCCACGGCTGAGGAACGCGTGCACCGTGACCCCCACGCAGGAGAAGCCCAAGCCAGGAGTCACTCGAAAGGGCGGGCTCTGAGTTTGAGCTTCTTCTCGAGGAAGATCTTGGTCCTCCTTTCAGGTCAGGAAGAAGAGGGAGAGGCAGAGCGGCAGAGCGTCCTCGTCGCCCACCCGTCGTTTCTGAAGCGCCTTCAATTCGAACTCAACTCATCTGTGTGCCAAAGCGGTCCATTTCGGGGTGGTTTGCCCTATTCCGGTTCCCTCCCCGCACGGAGAAAAATGTTCTGTCCCGATTCACTGAAATGCTCCCAAAGGGCCTTGGTGTGAGGCAGCGGACCTATGCCCATCCTGCCTCCTCTTGAAATCATTTCTACCGATACAGAAGAAGAGACACCACCCCCACCCACCATGGCCTGCCAAAGGCAGTGCAGCAGCTATCCCTGTGGGAGTGGGATCCGGTAGCACGCGAACATCAGTCCAACATCCCTTCCATCTCCATGAGTTCTCATGGAAAATGAGGATGTCCCATGACCGGGGATGGGGGGGAGTGGGGATGGGTGAGGGAGAGGGAGACAGAAAGCGAGGAAGGGAGAACGTGGAGGAGAGGCCAGGAGAGGGAGAGAGAGGAAAAAGAGGGAGGGAGGGAGGGAGGGAGGGAGGGAGGGAGGGAGGGAGAGACAGAGAGGGAGAGACAGGGAGGGACAGGGAGGGACAGGGAGGGAGAGACGGGGGGGGGGTGTGGAGAGAGACAGAGACAGAGACAGAGAGAGACGAGAGGCAGAGAGACAGAGAGGGAGACAGAGAGAAAGAAAGAGAGGAGGCGGGAAGAAAGAGATAAAGTGGGGGAGGAAGAGCAGGGGTGGGGGAGAGCGCGAGCGCGCGCGCGCGCGCGCGCGCGAGAGAGAGAAAGAGAGAGAGAGAGAGAGAGAGAGAGAGAGAGAGAGAGAGAGAGAGAGAGAGAGACCGGGAGAAAGAAAGAGACAGCGAGTGGCA
>NW_028138812.1:12500-15000 GCF_964270905.1 Leucopleurus acutus | reverse complement strand
GGAGAGAGGGACGCGCGGGAGGGAGGGGCGGGACGGGAGCACGAGCCGGCGGCCACGGGACGGACGGACGGACGGGGCGGGGAGGCCGGGGGTGGCGGCCGGGAGACGCACGACACCCGAGCGCGCCGCAGAGCCGGCGCCGTCACGTCACGGAGGGGAGGACGGCAGACGACGGGGGTGGGGGCGGGGGGACGGGAGAGGACGACGAGGAGGACGAGGAGCGGGAGCAGCGGACGGGAGAGGGCGGCGGGCGGCGCGGAGGGCAAGGCGGTGGGGAGAAAACCCGGCGGTCGCCCCCCGACCGCCGGGCCCTCCTCCCCGCGCCTCCTTCCGCGACCGACTCCCAACCCTCTCTCGCTCTCCCCTCTCTCTCCCCCCCCGTCTCCGTTCTCCGCCTCTCCACCCCTCACGCCGCCGACGCCGCACAGCCTCCACGCAGCCGCGAGACGGCCCCGCCACGACGAGCGACGGACGGACGACGCCGTGCGCCCCCGCCGCCCACCACCGACAGGCGCCCACCGCCGGCCGGCTCGGGGAGCGTGCACGAAGCGCCGAGCGGCGCGGCCGCAGCCCGGGGGAAAGCGCGCGGCGGCAGGCGACGCCGCGGCGTCCCGCGGGTCGCCGCCGGGGCACGCATCCCCGGGGCGCGGCCGCGCACGCACGACCGGGCCTCGGCCCGAGACGCCCGCCCCGACACGGCGAGGCGAGGCGGCGGGGGCGGGCACGGACCCCGGACGCGCGGGTCGGGGCCCCGCGGAGGAGGCGGGCCGGACCTCGCCGGGACGCCGCCGGGGGCGGGCGGCGTACGACGGCGGAACGGACGCGGCCCAACCACCACCGCCGGCCCCGGCCGCGAGGGCGCGGGACCGTCCCCGCCCACCGACACCCCGGGGGTAGCGCCCAGAGACCGCTTGCGGCGCGAGGGCGCTTCCCGAAGGGGGACCGACCGCGGAGGCCACGCGGCCAGGGCCTCGTCGCGAGCTCTCTCTCTCTAACCCCTTTCTCTTTCCCGCTCGCGGGCAGCGCGCCCCCGTGGCCGGGGGGCGCCGCGTCTGCACTTAGGGGGACGGAGGGCCCCGGCGGGCCCTGCGAGCAAACCCCCAGCCGCGCCACCCCCGGGAAGGCGCGCGCACACACGCACACCCCGGGGGGGGCGATTGATCGTCAAGCGACGCTCAGACAGGCGTAGCCCCGGGAGGAACCCGGGGCCGCAAGTGCGTTCGAAGTGTCGATGATCAATGTGTCCTGCAATTCACATTAATTCTCGCAGCTAGCTGCGTTCTTCATCGACGCACGAGCCGAGTGATCCACCGCTAAGAGTCGTACGAGTTTTGGTTTCTCTGGGTTTCGGCGGGGGAGGGCCCCCCGCCGGTGGCACGGCACCTTCCCCCGGAGGGGCTGCCCCTGGCCGGCCAAGTCAGACAGAAAACAAGCAGACCGGAGGGGGCCGGAGGGTTTCACACCACGGGGCGCCCGGCACCGACCCCGCGGGCGGGGCGGGCTCGGACACCCCACAGGCGCCCGGGGGGTTCCCACCTGTCCCCCCCCAACCCAACCGTGCGTGCGCACGCACACACAGACACACACACACACACACAGGGGACGCGGGGCGCGCAGGCGCGCGGCGCACGGCCCCGGCCCGCACCACGGCCGCCGGGTAGCCCCCTCCCGACGGCCGCGGCGGGGTGGACCGGCGGCGCCGCGGCGGCGCGGCGCCCCGGCCCCGTGTGTGGTGAGGTGCCGGTGGTGGGGGGGGTGAAGCGGAGCCTGGGGGAGAAGGGAGGGGCCTCCCGACTCCCCGCGGGCCCGACCGCCCCGACCCCAAGGCGGACGGGCGACCCCCCATGGGTCTTTAAACCTCCGCGCCGGGACGCGCTAGGTACCTGGAGAGGGGGGAGGCGGGCGAGGCGTGGGGGGTGGGGCTGGGCGCGGGGCGCCCCCACGCTCACCGCCGCCCGGACACCGACCGACACGCTTCTCCGCCCGCGGCCGCCCGCAACACGCGGGGCCTCGGCGCTACCGGCCCGTGACGCGGGACCCCGGCCGGGGGGGCCGGGCCGACCGCCACACGAGACACCACGGCCACCGCCCGACGACGCCCCCACCCGTGTGTCCCCGAAACCGGGCGGAGACCTTCCCCACGCTCGCGCCCGGACACGGCCCTCTCTGCTCCTGAACCCCAAACCCCCGGCCCCCGTGGCCCTAGCCCGGCCCGCGCCCGCGTTCCCGGGGCCCCCCTTGTCGCCACCGAGGGCGTAAGGGGAGCTTCGACGGGAAGCGGGTGGCGAGCGCGGGCAGGGGGCGCACGGGGAGGGAGGGCGTGAAAGAGAGAGAGAGCCGGACGGACGACGGAGGGAGGCGAGGTCCCGGGGCTCGGGACACAGGTAAAGAGGCGCCCGCCGAGGGGGCGGAGGGCACGGAGCGGAGGACCCACGACCGACCGGCGGGGAACCGGCCCAGGGCCGGCGGCGGGAAGGCGACGGGCGGGCGGGCGGGCGGG
>NW_028138812.1:5000-7500 GCF_964270905.1 Leucopleurus acutus | reverse complement strand
ACGCGGCGTCGGCCCGGCCACGAAGTCAGTCCCCCCACGGCACACCGTGGGAGGACGATGGCGACGAGGCGGCAGGCCCCCGTCCCCCACCGAAGCAGAGAAACAGAGGCAAGCCCCCGCGCCCTTTACCGTCTCGACCCCCCCCGCGAGAGCCACTCACGGGACACACCACCGCGGCGGAGACCCCGAGGAGCACGCTGGGAAAAGGGAACGACACCACCGCTCGGCCTCGCGCGCCTGAGGGACGACCTGGAGCGCTCCAGGGGCACCACAGAGGACCGAGCAAGTCACGCTCACGCGCCGGCAGCGGGCGCGCGGCGCAGCGGCGGGACGGCCCCCACCGACGCGGGGAGGACCGCCCGCGAGGCACACGCCAAGGAGGCGAAGCGAGAGCGTCTGCTGCGTCCGAGGACCACGGCCCCGCCCACGCCGTGAGGCAGGAGGCGGGAGACCGCAGGCCAGGGCCGGAGACCACCACCCCTGCCTCCCACACACCCCTCGGCAGGCCGGGCAGGGCGTGACAAGAGAGGCGAGGGGCCCGCGGACAGAACGAGAAGAGCGGTCCCGTTCGCCAAGAACGTCCGTCCCTCGTCTGGCGCGACTTAAGGCCCGGCCCAGGAGAGCGCGACATCACCACATCGATCAGTCAATCCAGAGAGCCAGGGGCCACGAGGGCCACGAGGGCCACGAGGGCCCCGAGGGGGGAGGGCCACGGCGAGGACCCTCACCGGAGGAGCCTGCTTCAGCCTCAGCCGGCACCCAGCCCCCCCTTCTCTCTCTCTGCCTTCTCGGGCAACAGTGGCCGACGACCCCGCGAGGAGAACGCCTGACACGTGGCACGGAGCCTGCGGGGTGGGGTCGTCTCAGCCAACCCCCGGGTGCCTGCGGCGGGGAAGGGGAGTCACACGGGGTAGAAGACCCACGCACCACCTCGCCCCGCCGCCCTCGGGTGAGCCAGAGACCGGAGGCGGCACCGCGGGTCGGGTCAGCCGGGCGCACACACGAGAGCCGGCGCGCAGGCCCAAGCGGGCGGCTCAAGCGGCAAGGGCCGGTTCGGGCGCCAGACGGCGGTCCAAAGCCCAGCGCCCCGCGCGCGTCCAGAGTCCCAGAACCCCCAGCGAGACACGCCAGAGGAGACCGTGTCAGCACCTATCTGGTGGTAAAAAAGGCCCATTTCAGGCGAAAAAAATCACGGCGCCCGGCAGCGGGGCCCATCCACGAACCTCGGGGGCGCTCCCCGGACCTCGGCCCGGCTACCTCTCCCCAACACTTCCCCATCCACAGCAGCCCCGGAGCTCTCTCGGGGCCATCTGGTCGACCCGAGGAGCCCGGGGGGGTGGGGGGCGGCAGAGTGGGGCGGGGCGGGACGGGGCGGGGCGGGGCGGGGCGGGAGGGCCGGGAAAACGTGGCAGAGGCAGCGAGCGGGCCGGGGTCGCCCTCCCCGGATCGCCCGCGCGAGCAGGTACCGTACCGCGGGTCCCTCCGTGTCCCCGGGCGAAGACTCGGTTAAAGAAAAGGAAATATCCCACTCTGCCGCCTCTGACGAGCGGGGCCCACGAGGGACCGCGCCCGGGCCCAGGCCGCCCTATCCGGGCCACCCAGTACGACTCGGGCCGGTCCCCACCGCCACCCCCACCCCGGCCGGGACTCGCGGTGGAGGAGGGGGCGGGGGAGGGTGAGAAAAAGTCGCGTCCGCCGACCGGGACCCACGTGGGCCCGCTCAAGGGCCGGGTGCGCCCTCCCCGGCCACCCGCGCGAGCAGGTCCCGGTCCGTCCGCGTCCCCGGACCCAGGGGGACTTAAACATTTTCGCACGGAGGCACCTCCCAGGCGACCGGAGCCCACGAGGGACCGCACCCGGGCCCGGGCCTCTCTCTCCGGGTCACCCCTCGCGGCCCAGCCCGGTCCCCACCTCCGGAGTCCGACTCGGAAAAGCATCGGTCAGAAAGAATCCGACCACCGGGACCCACGCGCGCCCGCCAACGAGCCCGTCGCGCCCTCCACCGGCCTAAACGCACGGGCCGGTCCCCACCTCCGGAGCGGGGCGCTGTGGGGACCGGGCGGTGGGGGGGTGGGGGCAGGGAGGGAGGGAGGGAGGGAAGGAAGGAAGGAAGGAAAGAAGGAAGGAAAGAAGGAGGGTCGGGTGGCCGGGTCGGTCCCCGCGGCCGGATGCTGGTCGACCAGGCCAGGCGGCCCCACAGACCGGCTCGAGAGCGCGGCGACAGGCACACCCTCATAGGCCTGCACGCCCAATCTCAAGCGACAGCAGGAGGCGCCCACGCCCGGGCGCCACCGGGACAGTCACCGCCAGCGTCGCCCGGCTCCCGGAACTCTGCCTCGGGCCCGGCGGCCGAGTCACAGCCCTCACGAAGGTCGCCGAAGCTCCAGAGACGAGGGACAATATAAAAGCGGCCGCCAGGTGGCTCCCGACAACGGCTCCAACGTCCCCGGGCCGGGTTCCCTGTCGCCGGCCGGCCACCGAGGATGCGGCAGCGCCGGGC